>NW_026542881.1:0-119595 GCF_028750875.1 Macrosteles quadrilineatus
TTATACAATCTTGTACACACTTGTACAACCCAGTACACACTTGTACAATCTTGTACAAACTTGTACATCCTTGTACACGATTGTACACCTTGTACACACTTGTACAACCTTGTAACCACTTGTACAACCTTGTACACAATTGTACAACCTTTTGTACACACTTGTACAACCTTGTACACACTTGCACAACTATTGTACACACTTGTACAGTCTTGTACACAATTGTACAACCTTGTACACACTTGTACAACCTTGTACAAACTTGTACAACCTATGTACACACTTGTACAACCTTGTACACAATTGTACAGCCTTGTACACACTTGTACAACCTTGTACACACTTGTACACACTTGTACAACCTTGTACAACCTTGTACACACTTGTACAGCCTTGTACACAATTGTACAACCTTGTACACACTTGTACAACCTTGTACACACTTGTACAACCTTGTACACACTTGTACAACCTCGTACACACTTGTACAACCTTGTACACACTTGTACAACCTTTTACACACTTGTACAGCCTTGTACACCAATTGTACAGCCTTGTACACAATTGTACAACCTTGTACACACTTGTACAGCCTTGTACACAATTGTACAACTTGTACACACTTGTACAACCTTGTACACACTTGTACAACCTTGTACACAATTGTAGAGCCTTGTACACACTTGTACAACCTTGTACACAATTGTAGAGCCTTGTACACACTTGTACAACCTTGTACACACTTGTACAGCCTTGTACAAAATTGTACAAACTTGTACACCCTTGTACAAACTTTTACACATCGTACACACTTGTACAGCCCTTGTACAAACTTGTACAAACTTGTACAAACTTGTACAAACTTGTACAAACTTGTACAAACTTGTACAAACTTGTACAAACTTGTACATCCTTGTACACACTTGTACAACCTTGTACAAACTTGTACAAACTTGTACATCCTTGTACACGATTTTACACCCTTGTACACACTTGTACAACCTTGTAAAAACTTGTACAACCTTGTACACACTTGTACACCCTTGTACACACTTGTACAACCTTGTACACACTTGTACAACCTTGTACACACTTGTACAACCTTGTACACACTTGTACAACCTTGTACACACTTGTACAACCTTTGTACACACTTGTACAACCTTGTACACACTTGTACAACCTTGTACACACTTGTACAACCTTGTACACACTTTGTACAACCTTGTACACACTTGTACAACCTTGTACAAACTTGTACAACCTTGTACAAACTTGTACAACCTTGTACACACTTGTACAACCTTGTACACACTTGTACAACCTTGTACACACTTGTACAACCTTGTACATTCTTGTACAACCATGTACACACTTGTACAACCATGTAAAAACTTGTACAACCTTGTACACACTTGTACACCCTTGTACACACTTGTACAAGCTTGTACACACTTGTACAACCTTGTACACACTTGTACACCCTTGTACACACTTGTACAACCTTTTACAAACTTGTACACACTTGTACATTATTGTACATACTTTACACCCTTGTACACACTTGTACAACCTTGTACAAACCTGTACACCCTTGTACACACTTGTACAAGCTTGTACACACTTGTACAAACTTGTACACACTTGTACAACCTTGTACAAACTTGTACAACCTTGTACACACTTGTACAACCTTGTACACACTTGTACAAGCTTGTACACACTTGTACACACTTGTACAAGCTTGTACACACTTGTACAAGTTGTACACACTTGTACAACCTTGTACACACTTGTACAACCTTGTACACACTTGTACAACCTTGTACAAACTTGTACAAACTTGTACAACCTTTTCATCCTTGTACACATTTGTACACCCTTGTACACATTTGTACAACCTTGTACAAAACTGTACACCCTTGTACACACTTGTACAAGCTCTTGTACACGATTGTACACCCTTGACACACTTGTGCACCCTTGTACACACTTGTACACCCTTGTACACACTTGTACAACCTTGTACAAACTTGTACACTTGTACAACATTGTACAAACCTGTACACCCTTGTACACACTTGTACAACCTTGTACACACTTGTACAAACTTGTACCCCCTGTTACAACCTTGTACACACTTGTACAACCTTGTACACACTTGTACAGCCTTGTACACAATTGTACAACCATGTACACAATTTAAAAACTTGTACACACTTGTACAAACTTGTACACACTTGTACAGCCTTGTACACAATAGTACAACCTTGTACACACTTGTACAACCTTGTACACACTTGTACAACCTTGTACACAATTGTAGAGCTCTTGTACACACTTGTACAACCTTGTACACAATTGTAGAGCCTTGTACACACTTGTACAACCTTGTACACACTTGTACAGCCTTGTACAAAATTGTACAAACTTGTAACACCCTTGTACAAACTTTTACACATCGTACACACTTGTACAGCCCTTGTACAAACTTGTACAAAACTTGTACAAACTTGTACAAACTTGTAACAAACTTGTACAAACTTGTACATCCTTGTACACACTTGTACAACCTTGTACAAACTTGTACAAACTTGTACATCCTTGTACAAGATTTTACACCCTTGTACACACTTGTACAACCTTGTAAAAACTTGTACAACCTTGTACACACTTGTACACCCTTGTACACACTTGTACAACCTTGTACACACTTGTACAACCTTGTACACACTTGTACAACCTTGTACACACTTGTAACAACCTTGTACACACTTGTACAACCTTGTACACACTTGTACAACCTTGTACACACTTGTACAACCTTGTACACACTTGTACAACCTTGTACACACTTGTACAACCTTGTACACACTTGTACAACCTTGTACACACTTGTACAACCTTGTACAAACTTGTACAACCCTTGTACACACTTGTACAACCTTGTACACACTTGTACAACCTTGTACACACTTGTACAACCTTGTACATTCTTGTACAACCATGTACACACTTGTACAACCATGTAAAAACTTGTACAACCTTGTACACACTTGTACACCCTTGTACACACTTGTACAAGCTTGTTACACACTTGTACAACCTTGTACACACTTGTACACCCTTGTACACACTTGTACAACCTTTTACAAACTTGTACACACTTGTACATTATTGTACATACTTGTTACACCCTCTTGTACACACTTGTACAACCTTGTACAAACCTGTACACCCTTGTACACACTTGTACAAGCTTGTACACACTTGTACAAACTTGTACACACTTGTACAACCTTGTACAAACTTGTACAACCTTGTACACACTTTTACAACCTTGTACACACTTGTACAAGCTTGTACACACTTGTACACACTTGTACAAGCTTGTACACACTTGTACAAGTTGTACACACTTGTACAACCTTGTACACACTTGTACAACCTTGTACACCACTTGTACAACCTTGTACAAACTTGTACAAACTTGTACAACCTTTTCATCCTTGTACACATTTGTACACCCTTGTACACATTTGTACAACCTTGTACAAACCTGTACACCCTTGTACACACTTGTACAAGCTTGTACACGATTGTACACCCTTGTACACACTTGTGCACCCTTGTACACACTTGTACACCCTTGTACACACTTGTACAACCTTGTACAAACTTGTACACTTGTACAACATTGTACAAACCTGTACACCCTTGTACACACTTGTTCAACCTTGTACACACTTGTACAAACTTGTACCCCCTGTTACAACCTTGTACACACTTGTACAACCTTGTACACACTTGTACAGCCTTGTACACAATTGTACACCCATGTACACAATTTAAAAACTTGTACACACTTGTACAACCTTGTACACACTTGTACAACCTTGTACACACTTGTACAACCTTGTACACACTTGTTACAAGCTTGTACACACTTGTACAACCTTGTACAAACTTGTACAAACTTGTACACACTTGTACACCCTTGTACACACTTGTAAAAGCTTGTACACACTTGTACAACCTTGTACACACTTGTACAACCTTGTACACAATTGTATAACCTTGTAACACACTTGTACAACCTTGTACAAACTTGTACAAACTTGTACACACTTGTACACCTTATGTACACACTTGTAAAAGCTTGTACACACTTGTACAACCTTGTACACACTTGTACAACCTTGTACACACTTGTACACCCTTGTACACACTTGTACAACCTTGTACACACTTGTACAACCTTGTACACAATTGTACAACCTTGTACACACTTTTACAACCTTGTACACACTTGTACAACCTTGTACACACTTGTACAGCCTTGTACACAATTGTACAACCTTGTACACACTTGTACACCCTTGTACACACATGTATAACCTTGTACACAACTTGTACAACCTTGTACACACTTGTACAACCTTGTAAAACTTGTACACCCTTGTACAAACTTGTACACCCCTGTACACACTTGTACACATTTGTACACACTTGTACACCCTTGTACACACTTGTACAACCTTGTACAAACTTATACAATCTTGTACACACTTGTACAACCCCAGTACACAAATTGTACAACCTTGTACACACTTGTACAACCTTGTAAAACTTGTACACCCTTGTACAAACTTGTACACCCCTGTACACACTTGTACACATTTGTACACACTTGTACACCCTTGTACACACCTTGTACAACCTTGTACAAACTTATACAATCTTGTACACACTTGTACAACCCAGTACACACTTGTACAATCTTGTACAAACTTGTACATCTTGTACACGATTGTACACCCTTGTACACACTTGTACAACCTTGTAACCAATTGTACAACCTTGTACACAATTGTACAACGTTGTACACACTTGTACAACCTTGTACACACTTGCACAACTTTGTACACACTTGTACAGTCTTGTACACAATTGTACAACCTTGTACACACTTGTACAACCTTGTACACACTTGTACAACCTTGTACACAATTGTACAGCCTTGTACACACTTGTACAGCCTTGTACACACTTGTACAACCTTGTACACACTTGTACAGCCTTGTACACAATTGTACAACCTTGTACACACTTGTACAACTTGTACACACTTGTACAACCTTGTACACAATTGTACAGCCTTGTACACACTTGTACAACCTTGTACACACTTGTACAACCTTGTACAACCTTGTACAAACCTGTACACCCTTGTACACACTTGTACAAGCTTGTACACGATTGTACACCCTTGTACACAACTTGTGCACCCTTGTACAAACTTGTACATCCTTGTACACACTTGTACAACCTTGTACAAACTTGTACAAACTTGTACAAACTTGTACAAACTTGTACAAAATTGTACATCCTTGTACACGATAGTACACCCTTGTACACACTTGTACAACCTTGTACACACTTGTACAACCTGATACACAATTGTACAACCTTGTACACACTTGTACAACCTTGTACACACTTGTACAACCTTGTACACACTTGTACAACCTTACACACTTGTACAACCTTGTACACACTTGTACAACCTTGTACACACTTTTACAACCTTGTACACACTTGTACAGCCTTTGTACACAATTGTACAACCTTGTACACACTTGTACAACCTTGTACACACTTGTACAACCTTGTACACAATTGTACAGCCTTGTACACACTTGTACAACCTTGTACAACACTTGTACAGCCTTGTACACACTTGTACAACCTTGTACACACTTGTACAGCCTTGTACAAAATTGTAAAACCTTGTACACACTTGTACAGCCTTGTACACAATTGTACAACCTTGTACACACTGTACAACCTTGTACACCCTTGTACAAACTTTTACAGATCGTACACACTTGTACATCCTTGTACAAACTTGTACATCCTTGTACACACTTGTACAACTTTGTACACACTTGTACAATCTTTGTACACACTTGTACAGCCTTGTACACAATTGTACAACCTTGTACACACTTGTACAGCCTTGTACACAATTGTACAATCATGTACACACTTGTACAACCTTGTACACCCTTGTACACACTTTTACTTATCGTACACACTTGTACACCCTTGTACAAACTTGTACATCCTTGTACACACTTGTACAACCTTGTACAAACTTGTACAAACTTGTACATCCTTGTACACGATTTTACCGCCTTGTACACACTTGTACAACCTTGTAAAAACTTGTACAACCTTGTACACACTTGTACACCCTTGTACACACTTGTACAAGCTTGTACACACTTGTACAACCTTGTACACACTTGTACACCCTTGTACACACATGTATAACCTTGTACACAACTTGTACAACCTTGTACACACTTGTACAACCTTTTACAAACTTGTACACACTTGTACAAACTTGTACATTATTGTACATACTTGTACACCCTTGTACACACTTGTACAACCTTGTACAAACCTGTACACCCTTGTACACACTTGTACAAGCTTGTACACACTTGTACAAGCTTGTACACACTTGTACACCCTTGTTCAAACTTGTGCACCCTTGTACATTTTTGTACACCCTTGTACACATTTGTACACCCTTGTACACATTTGTACAACCTTGTACAAACTTGTACACACTTGTACAAACTTGTACACATTTGTACAACCTTGTACAAACTTGTACAACCTTGTACACACTTGTACAACCTTGTACACACTTGTACAAGCTTGTACACACTTGTACAAGTTGTACACACTTGTACAACCTTGTACACACTTGTACACCCTTGTACACACATGTATAACCTTGTACACAACTTGTACAACCTTGTACACACTTGTACAACCTTGTAAAACTTGTACACCCTTGTACAAACTTGTACACCCCTGTACACACTTGTACACATTTGTACACACTTGTACACCCTTGTACACACTTGTACAACCTTGTACAAACTTATACAATCTTGTACACACTTGTACAACCCAGTACACAACTTGTACAACCTTGTACACACTTGTACAACCTTGTAAAACTTGTACACCCTTATACAAACTTGTACACCCCTGTACACACTTGTACACATTTGTACACACTTGTACACCCTTGTACACACTTGTACAACCTTGTACAAACTTATACAATCTTGTACACACTTGTACAACCCAGTACACACTTGTACAATCTTGTACAAACTTGTACATCCTTGTACACGATTGTACACCCTTGTACACACTTGTACAACCTTGTAACCACTTGTACAACCTTGTACACAATTGTACAACCTTGTACACACTTGTACAACCTTGTACACACTTGCACAACTTTGTACACACTTGTACAGTCTTGTACACAATTGTACAACCTTGTACACACTTGTACAACCTTGTACACACTTGTACAACCTTGTACACAATTGTACAGCCTTGTACACACTTGTACAGCCTTGTACACACTTGTACAACCTTGTACACACTTGTACAGCCTTGTACACAATTGTACAACCTTGTACACACTTGTACAACCTTGTACACACTTGTACAACCTTGTACACACTTGTACAACCTTGTACACAATTGTACAGCCTTGTACACACTTGTACAACCTTGTACACACTTGTACAACCTTGTTAAAACTTGTACACCCTTGTACACACTTGTACAACCTTGTACAACCTTGTACACACTTGTACAGCCTTGTACACAATTGTACAACCTTGTACACACTTGTACAACCTTGTACACAATTGTACAACCTCGTACACACTTGTACAACCTTGTACACACTTGTACAACCTTTTACACACTTGTACAGCCTTGTACACAATTGTACAGCCTTGTACACAATTGTACAACCTTGTACACACTTGTACAGCCTTGTACACAATTGTACAACCTTGTACACACTTGTACAACCTTGTACACACTTGTACAACCTTGTACACAATTGTAGAGCCTTGTACACACTTGTACAACCTTGTACACAATTGTAGAGCCTTGTACACACTTGTACAACCTTGTACACACTTGTACAGCCTTGTACAAAATTGTACAAACTTGTACACCCTTGTACAAACTTTTACACATCGTACACACTTGTACAGCCCTTGTACAAACTTGTACAAACTTGTACAAACTTGTACAAACTTGTACAAACTTGTACAAACTTGTACATCCTTGTACACACTTGTACAACCTTGTACAAACTTGTACAAACTTGTACATCCTTGTACATCCTTGTACACGATTTTACACCCTTGTACACACTTGTACAACCTTGTAAAAACTTGTACAACCTTGTACACACTTGTACACCCTTGTACACACTTGTACAACCTTGTACACACTTGTACAACCTTGTACACACTTGTACAACCTTTTACACACTTGTACAGCCTTGTACACAATTGTACAGCCTTGTACACAATTGTACAACCTTGTACACACTTGTACAGCCTTGTACACAATTGTACAACCTTGTACACACTTGTACAACCTTGTACACACTTGTACAACCTTGTACACAATTGTAGAGCCTTGTACACACTTGTACAACCTTGTACACAATTGTAGAGCCTTGTACACACTTGTACAACCTTGTACACACTTGTACAGCCTTGTACAAAATTGTACAAACTTGTACACCCTTGTACAAACTTTTACACATCGTACACACTTGTACAGCCCTTGTACAAACTTGTACAAACTTGTACAAACTTGTACAAACTTGTACAAACTTGTACAAACTTGTACATCCTTGTACACACTTGTACAACCTTGTACAAACTTGTACAAACTTGTACATCCTTGTACACGATTTTACACCCTTGTACACACTTGTACAACCTTGTAAAAACTTGTACAACCTTGTACACACTTGTACACCCTTGTACACACTTGTACAACCTTGTACACACTTGTACAACCTTGTACACACTTGTACAACCTTTTACACACTTGTACAACCTTGTACACACTTGTACAACCTTGTACACACTTGTACAACCTTGTACACACTTGTACAACCTTGTACACACTTGTACAACCTTGTACACACTTGTACAACCTTGTACACACTTGTACAACCTTGTACACACTTGTACAACCTTGTACACACTTGTACAACCTTGTACAAACTTGTACAACCTTGTACACACTTGTACAACCTTGTACACACTTGTACAACCTTGTACACACTTGTACAACCTTGTACATTCTTGTACAAACATGTACACACTTGTACAACCATGTAAAAACTTGTACAACCTTGTACACACTTGTACACCCTTGTACACACTTGTACAAGCTTGTACACACTTGTACAACCTTGTACACACTTGTACACCCTTGTACACACTTGTACAACCTTTTACAAACTTGTACACACTTGTACAAACTTGTACATTATTGTACATACTTGTACACCCTTGTACACACTTGTACAACCTTGTACAAACCTGTACACCCTTGTACACACTTGTACAAGCTTGTACACACTTGTACAAGCTTGTACACACTTGTACAAACTTGTACACACTTGTACAACCTTGTACAAACTTGTACAACCTTGTACACACTTGTACAACCTTGTACACACTTGTACAAGCTTGTACACACTTGTACACACTTGTACAAGCTTGTACACACTTGTACAAGTTGTACACACTTGTACAACCTTGTACACACTTGTACAACCTTGTACACACTTGTACAACCTTGTACAAACTTGTACAAACTTGTACAACCTTTTCATCCTTGTACACATTTGTACATCCTTGTACACATTTGTACAACCTTGTACAAACCTGTACACCCTTGTACACACTTGTACAAGCTTGTACACGATTGTACACCCTTGTACACACTTGTGCACCCTTGTACACACTTGTACACCCTTGTACACACTTGTACAACCTTGTACAAACTTGTACACTTGTACAACATTGTACAAACCTGTACACCCTTGTACACACTTGTACAACCTTGTACACACTTGTACAAACTTGTACCCCCTGTTACAACCTTGTACACACTTGTACAACCTTGTACACACTTGTACAGCCTTGTACACAATTGTACACCCATGTACACAATTTAAAAACTTGTACACACTTGTACAACCTTGTACACACTTGTACAACCTTGTACACACTTGTACAACCTTGTACACACTTGTACAACCTTGTACACACTTGTACAACCTTGTACAAACTTGTACAAACTTGTACACACTTGTACACCCTTGTACACACTTGTAAAAGCTTGTATACACTTGTACAACCTTGTACACACTTGTACAACCTTGTACACAATTGTATAACCTTGTACACACTTGTACAACCTTGTACAAACTTGTACAAACTTGTACACACTTGCACACCCTTGTACACACTTGTAAAAGCTTGTACACACTTGTACAACCTTGTACACACTTGTACAGCCTTGTACAAAATTGTACAACCTTGTACACACTTGTACAGCCTTGTACACAATTGTACAACCTTGTACACACTTGTACAACCTTGTACACCCTTGTACAAACTTTTACACATCGTACCCACTTGTACACCCTTGTACAAACTTGTACATCTTTGTACACACTTGTACAACCTTGTACACACTTGTACAACCTTGTACACACTTGTACAGCCTTGTACACAATTGTACAACCTTGTACACAGTTGTACAGCCTTGTACACAATTGTACAACCTTGTACACACTTGTACAACCTTGTACACCCTTGTACACACTTTTACTTATCGTACACACTTGTACACCCTTGTACAAACTTGTTCATCCTTGTACACACTTGTACAACCTTGTACAAACTTGTACAAACTTTTACAAACTTGTACAAACTTGTACATCCTTGTACACACTTGTACAACCTTGTACAAACTTGTACAAACTTGTACATCCTTGTACACGATTTTACACCCTTGTACACACTTGTACAACCTTGTAAAAACTTGTACAACCTTGTACACACTTGTACACCCTTGTACACACTTGTACAACCTTGTACACACTTGTACAACCTTGTACACACTTGTACAACCTTGTACACACTTGTACAACCTTGTACACACTTGTACAACCTTGTACACACTTGTACAACCTTGTACACACTTGTACAACCTTGTACACACTTGTACAACCTTGTACACACTTGTACAACCTTGTACACACTTGTACAACCTTGTACACACTTGTACAACCTTGTACACACTTGTACAACCTTGTACACACTTGTACAACCTTGTACACACTTGTACAACCTTGTACACACTTGTACAACCTTGTACACACTTGTACAACCTTGTACACACTTGTACACACTTGTACAACCTTGTACACACTTGTACAACCTTGTACACACTTGTACAATCTTGTACACACTTGTACAACCTTGTACACACTTGTACAACCTTGTACACACTTGTACAACCATGTAAAAACTTGTACAACCTTGTACACACTTGTACACCCTTGTACACACTTGTACAAGCTTGTACACACTTGTACAACCTTGTACACACTTGTACACCCTTGTACACACTTGTACAACCTTTTACAAACTTGTACACAATTGTACAAACTTGTTCATTATTGTACATACTTGTACACCCTTGTACACACTTGTACAACCTTGTACAAACCTGTACACCCTTGTACACACTTGTACAACCTTGTACAAACCTGTACACCCTTGTACACACTTGTACAAGCTTGTACACACTTGTACAAGCTTGTACACACTTGTACACCCTTGTTCAAACTTGTGCACCCTTGTACACCTTTGTACACCCTTGTACACATTTGTACAACCTTGTACAAACTTGTACACACTTGTACAAACTTGTACACACTTGTACAACCTTGTACAAACTTGTACAACCTTGTACACACTTGTACAACCTTGTACACACTTGTACAAGCTTGTACACACTTGTACAAGTTGTACACACTTGTACAAGTTGTACACACTTGTACAACCTTGTACACACTTGTACAACCTTGTACACACTTTTACAACCTTGTACACACTTGTACAACCTTGTACAAACTTGTACAAACTTGTACAACCTTTTCATCCTTGTACACATTTGTACACCCTTGTACACACTTGTACAACCTTGTACAAACCTGTACACCCTTGTACACACTTGTACAAGCTTGTACACGATTGTACACCCTTGTACACACTTGTGCACCCTTGTACACACTTGTACACCCTTGTACACACTTGTACAACCTTGTACAAACTTGTACACACTTGTACAACATTGTACAAACCTGTACACCCTTGTACACACTTGTACAACCTTGTACACACTTGTACAACCTTGTACCCCCTGTTACAACCTTGTACACACTTGTACAACCTTGTACACACTTGTACAGCCTTGTACACAATTGTACACCCATGTACACAATTTAAAAACTTGTACACACTTGTACAACCTTGTACACACTTGTACAACCTTGTACACACTTGTACAACCTTGTACACACTTGTACAACCTTGTACACACTTGTACAGCCTTGTACACAATTGTACAACCTTGTACACAGTTGTACAGCCTTGTACACAATTGTACAACCTTGTACACACTTGTACAACCTTGTACACCCTTGTACACACTTTTACTTATCGTACACACTTGTACACCCTTGTACAAACTTGTACATCCTTGTACACACTTGTACAACCTTGTACAAACTTGTAAAAACTTGTACAAACTTGTACAAACTTGTACAAACTTGTACATCCTTGTACACACTTGTACAACCTTGTACAAACTTGTACAAACTTGTACATCCTTGTACACGATTTTACACCCTTGTACACACTTGTACAACCTTGTAAAAACTTGTACAACCTTGTACACACTTGTACACCCTTGTACACACTTGTACAACCTTTACACACTTGTACAACCTTGTACACACTTGTACAACCTTTTACACACTTGTACAACCTTGTACACACTTGTACAACCTTGTACACACTTGTACAACCTTGTACACACTTGTACAACCTTGTACACACTTGTACAACCTTGTACACACTTGTACAACCTTGTACATACTTGTACAACCTTGTACACACTTGTACAACCTTGTACAAACTTGTACAACCTTGTACACACTTGTACAACCTTGTACACACTTGAACAACCTTGTACAAACTTGTACAACCTTGTACACACTTGTACAACCTTGTACACACTTGTACAACCATGTAAAAACTTGTACAACCTTGTACACACTTGTACACCCTTGTACACACTTGTACAAGCTTGTACACACTTGTACAACCTTGTACACACTTGTACACCATTGTACACACTTGTACAACCTTTTACAAACTTGTACACACTTGTACAAACTTGTACATTATTGTACATACTTGTACAACCTTGTACACACTTGTACAACCTTGTACAAACCTGTACACCCTTGTACACACTTGTACAAGCTTGTACACACTTGTACAAGCTTGTACACACTTGTACACCCTTGTTCAAACTTGTGCACCCTTGTACATTTTTGTACACCCTTGTACACATTTGTACAACCTTGTACAAACTTGTACACACTTGTACAAACTTGTACACATTTGTACAACCTTGTACAAACTTGTACAACCTTGTACACACTTGTACAACCTTGTACACACTTGTACAAGCTTGTACACACTTGTACAAGTTGTACACACTTGTACAACCTTGTACACACTTGTACAACCTTGTACACACTTGTACAACCTTGTACAAACTTGTACAAACTTGTACAACCTTTTCATCCTTGTACACATTTGTACACCCTTGTACACACTTGTACAACCTTGTACAAACCTGTACACCCTTGTACACACTTGTACAAGCTTGTACACGATTGTACACCCTTGTACACACTTGTGCACCCTTGTACACACTTGTACACCCTTGTACACACTTGTACAACCTTGTACAAACTTGTACACTTGTACAACATTGTACAAACCTGTACACCCTTGTACACACTTGTACAACCTTGTACACACTTGTACAACCTTGTACCCCCTGTTACAACCTTGTACACACTTGTACAACCTTGTACACACTTGTACAGCCTTGTACACAATTGTACACCCATGTACACAATTTAAAAACTTGTACACACTTGTACAACCTTGTACACACTTGTACAACCTTGTACACACTTGTACAACCTTGTACACACTTGTACAACCTTGTACACACTTGTACAACCTTGTACAAACTTGTACAAACTTGTACACACTTGTACACCCTTGTACACACTTGTAAAAGCTTGTACACACTTGTACAACCTTGTACACACTTGTACAACCTTGTAGACAATTGTATAACCTTGTACACACTTGTACAACCTTGTACAAACTTGTACAAACTTGTACACACTTGTACACCCTTGTACACACTTGTAAAAGCTTGTACACACTTGTACAACCTTGTACACACTTGTACACCCTTGTACACACTTGTACAACCTTGTACACACTTGTACACCCTTGTACACACTTGTACAACCTTGTACACACTTGTACAACCTTGTACACAATTGTACAACCTTGTACACACTTGTACAACCTTGTACACACTTGTACAACCTTGTACACACTTGTACAACCTTGTACAAACTTGTACAAACTTGTACACACTTGTACACCCTTGTACACACTTGTAAAAGCTTGTACACACTTGTACAACCTTGTACACACTTGTATAACCTTGTAGACAATTGTATAACCTTGTACACACTTGTACAACCTTGTACAAACTTGTACAAACTTGTACACACTTGTACACCCTTGTACACACTTGTAAAAGCTTGTACACACTTGTACAACCTTGTACACACTTGTACACCCTTGTACACACTTGTACAACCTTGTACACACTTGTACACCCTTGTACACACTTGTACAACCTTGTACACACTTGTACAACCTTGTACACAATTGTACAACCTTGTACACACTTGTACAACCTTGTACACACTTGTACAACCTTGTACACACTTGTACAGCCTTGTACACAATTGTACAACCTTGTACACACTTGTACAACCTTGTACACACTTGTACAACCTTGTACACAATTGTACAGCCTTGTACACACTTGTACAACCTTGTACACACTTGTACAGCCTTTTACAAAATTGTACAACCTTGTACACACTTGTACAGCCTTGTACACAATTGTACAACCTTGTACACACTTGTACAAACTTGTACACCCTTGTACAAACTTTTACACATCGTACACACTTGTACAGCCCTTGTACAAACTTGTACATCCTTGTACACACTTGTACAACCTTGTACACACTTGAACATCCTTGTACACAATTGTACACCCTTGTACACACTTGTACAACCTTGTACACACTTGTACAACCTTGAACAAACTTGTACAGCCTTGTACACAATTGTACAACCTTGTACACACTTGTACAACCTTGTACACACTTGTACAACCTTGTAAACAATTGTACAGCCTTGTACACACTTGTACAACCTTGTACACACTTGTACAGCCTTGTACACAATTGTACAACCTTGTACACACTTGAACAACCTTGTACACACTTGTACAACCTTGTACACAATTGTACAGCCTTGTACACACTTGTACAACCTTGTACACACTTGTACAACCTTGTAAAAACTTGTACACCCTTGTACACACTTGTACAACCTTGTACAACCTTGTACACACTTGTACAGCCTTGTACAACCTTGTACAACCTTGTACACACTTGTACAGCCTTGTAAAAACTTGTACACCCTTGTACACACATGTACAACCTTGTACACAACTTGTACAACCTTGTACACACTTGTACAACCTTGTAAAACTTGTACACATTTGTACACACTTGTACACCCTTGTACACACTTGTACAACCTTGTACAAACTTATACAATCTTGTACAAACTTGTACAACCCAGTACACACTTGTACAATCTTGTACAAACTTGTACTCCCTTGTACAAACTTGTACATCCTTGTACACACTTGTACAACCTTGTACAAACTTGTACAAACTTGTACAAACTTGTACATCCTTGTACACGATTGTACACCCTTGTACACACTTGTACAACCTTGTACACACTTGTACAACCTGACACACAATTGTACAACCTTGTACACACTTGTACAACCTTGTACACACTTGTACAACCTTGTACACACTTGTACAGCCTTGTACACAATTGTACAACCTTGTACACACTTGTACAACCTTGTACACACTTGTACAACCTTGTACACAATTGTACAGCCTTGTACACAATTGTACAACCTTGTACACACTTGTACAGCCTTGTACACACTTGTACAGCCTTGTACAACATTGTACAGCCTTGTACGCAATTGTGCAACCTTGTACACACTTGTACAACCTTGTACACCCTTGTACAAACTTTTACACATCGTACACACTTGTACACACTTGTACAAACTTTTACACACTTGTACAACCTTGTACACACTTGTACAACCTTGTACACACTTGTACATCCTTGTACACAATTGTACAACCTTGTACACAGTTGTACAGCCTTGTACACAATTGTACAACCTTGTACACACTTGTACAACCTTGTACACCCTTGTACACACTTTTACTTATCGTACACACTTGTACACCCTTGTACAAACTTGTACATCCTTGTACACACTTGTACAACCTTGTACAAACTTGTACAAACTTGTACATCCTTGTTCACGATTTTACACCCTTGTACACACTTGTACAACCTTGTAAAAACTTGTACAACCTTGTACACACTTGTACACCCTTGTACACACTTGTACAACCTTGTACACACTTGTACAACCTTGTACACACTTGTACAACCTTGTACACACTTGTACAACCTTGTACACACTTGTACAACCTTGTACACACTTGTACAACCTTGTACACACTTGTACAACCTTGTACACACTTGTACAACCTTGTACACACTTGTACAACCTTGTACACACTTGTACAACCTTGTACACACTTATACAACCTTGTACACACTTGTACAACCATGTAAAAACTTGTACAACCTTGTACACACTTTACACCCTTGTACACACTTGTACAAGCTTGTACACACTTGTACAACCTTGTACACACTTGTACACCCTTGTACACACTTGTACAACCTTGTACAAACCTGTACACCCTTATACACACTTGTACAAGCTTGTACACACTTGTACAAGCTTGTACACACTTGTACACCTTTGTTCAAACTTGTGCACCCTTGTACACATTTGTACACCCTTGTACACATTTGTACAACCTTGTACAAACTTGTACACACTTGTACAAACTTGTACACACTTGTACAACCTTGTACAAACTTGTACAACCTTGTACACACTTGTACAACCTTGTACACACTTGTACAAGTTGTACACACTTGTACAACCTTGTACACACTTGTACAACCTTGTACACAATTGTAAAACCTTGTACACACTTGTACAACCTTGTACAAACTTGTACATACTTGTACAAACTTTTACATCCTTGTACACATTTGTACACCCTTGTACACACTTGTACAACCTTGTACAACCTTGTACAAACCTGTACACCCTTGTACACACTTTTACTTATCGTACACACTTGTACACCCTTGTACAAACTTGTACATCCTTGTACAACCTTGTACAACCTTGTACACACTTGTACAGCCTTGTACACAATTGTACAATCTTGTACACACTTGTACAACCTTGTACACCCTTGTACACACTTTTACTTATCGTACACACTTGTACACACTTGTACAACCTTGTACACCCTTGTACACACTTTTACTTATCGTACACACTTGTACACCCTTGTACAAACTTGTACATCCTTGTACACACTTGTACACCCTTGTACACACATGTATAACCTTGTACACAACTTGTACAACCTTGTACACACTTGTACAACCTTGTAAAACTTGTACACCCTTGTACAAACTTGTACACCCCTGTACACACTTGTACACATTTGTACACACTTGTACACCCTTGTACACACTTGTACAACCTTGTACAAACTTATACAATCTTGTACACACTTGTACAACCCAGTACACAACTTGTACAACCTTGTACACACTTGTACAACCTTGTAAAACTTGTACACCCTTGTACAAACTTGTACACCCCTGTACACACTTGTACACATTTGTACACACTTGTACACCCTTGTACACACTTGTACAACCTTGTACAAACTTATACAATCTTGTACACACTTGTACAACCCAGTACACACTTGTACAATCTTGTACAAACTTGTACATCCTTGTACACGATTGTACACCCTTGTACACACTTGTACAACCTTGTAACCACTTGTACAACCTTGTACACAATTGTACAACCTTGTACACACTTGTACAACCTTGTACACACTTGCACAACTTTGTACACACTTGTACAGTCTTGTACACAATTGTACAACCTTGTACACACTTGTACAACCTTGTACACACTTGTACAACCTTGTACACAATTGTACAGCCTTGTACACACTTGTACAGCCTTGTACACACTTGTACAACCTTGTACACACTTGTACAGCCTTGTACACAATTGTACAACCTTGTACACACTTGTACAACCTTGTACACACTTGTACAACCTTGTACACAATTGTACAGCCTTGTACACACTTGTACAACCTTGTACACACTTGTACAACCTTGTACACACTTGTACAACCTTGTACACACTTGTACAACCTTGTACACACTTGTACAACCTTGTACACACTTGTACAACCTTGTACACACTTGTACAACCTTGTACACACTTGTACAACCTTGTACAAACTTGTACAACCTTGTACACACTTGTACAACCTTGTACACACTTGTACAACCTTGTACACACTTGTACAACCTTGTACATTCTTGTACAACCATGTACACACTTGTACAACCATGTAAAAACTTGTACAACCTTGTACACACTTGTACACCCTTGTACACACTTGTACAAGCTTGTACACACTTGTACAACCTTGTACACACTTGTACACCCTTGTACACACTTGTACAACCTTTTACAAACTTGTACACACTTGTACAAACTTGTACATTATTGTACATACTTGTACACCCTTGTACACACTTGTACAACCTTGTACAAACCTGTACACCCTTGTACACACTTGTACAAGCTTGTACACACTTGTACAAACTTGTACACACTTGTACAACCTTGTACAAACTTGTACAACCTTGTACACACTTGTACAACCTTGTACACACTTGTACAAGCTTGTACACACTTGTACACACTTGTACAAGCTTGTACACACTTGTACAAGTTGTACACACTTGTACAACCTTGTACACACTTGTACAACCTTGTACACACTTGTACAACCTTGTACAAACTTGTACAAACTTGTACAACCTTTTCATCCTTGTACACATTTGTACACCCTTGTACACATTTGTACAACCTTGTACAAACCTGTACACCCTTGTACACACTTGTACAAGCTTGTACACGATTGTACACCCTTGTACACACTTGTGCACCCTTGTACACACTTGTACACCCTTGTACACACTTGTACAACCTTGTACAAACTTGTACACTTGTACAACATTGTACAAACCTGTACACCCTTGTACACACTTGTACAACCTTGTACACACTTGTACAAACTTGTACCCCCTGTTACAACCTTGTACACACTTGTACAACCTTGTACACACTTGTACAGCCTTGTACACAATTGTACACCCATGTACACAATTTAAAAACTTGTACACACTTGTACAACCTTGTACACACTTGTACAACCTTGTACACACTTGTACAACCTTGTACACACTTGTACAACCTTGTACACACTTGTACAACCTTGTAAAAACTTGTACAAACTTGTACACACTTGTACACCCTTGTACACACTTGTAAAAGCTTGTACACACTTGTACAACCTTGTACACACTTGTACAACCTTGTACACAATTGTATAACCTTGTACACACTTGTACAACCTTGTACAAACTTGTACAAACTTGTACACACTTGTACACCCTTGTACACACTTGTAAAAGCTTGTACACACTTGTACAACCTTGTACACACTTGTACAACCTTGTAAAAACTTGTACAACCTTGTACACACTTGTACACCCTTGTACACACTTGTACAACCTTGTACACACTTGTACAACCTTGTACACACTTGTACAACCTTGTACACACTTGTACAACCTTGTACACACTTGTACAACCTTGTACACACTTGTACAACCTTGTACACACTTGTACAACCTTGTACACACTTGTACAACATTGTACACACTTGTACAACCTTGTACACACTTGTACAACCTTGTACACACTTGTACAACCTTGTACACACTTGTACAACCTTGTACACAATTGTATAACCTTGTACACACTTGTACAACCTTGTACAAACTTGTACAAACTTGTACACACTTGTACACCCTTGTACACACTTGTAAAAGCTTGTACACACTTGTACAACCTTGTACACACTTGTACAACCTTGTAAAAACTTGTACAACCTTGTACACACTTGTACACCCTTGTACACACTTGTACAACCTTGTACACACTTGTACAACCTTGTACACACTTGTACAACCTTGTACACACTTGTACAACCTTGTACACACTTGTACAACCTTGTACACACTTGTACAACCTTGTACACACTTGTACAACCTTGTACACACTTGTACAACCTTGTACACACTTATACAACCTTGTACACACTTGTACAACCATGTAAAAACTTGTACAACCTTGTACACACTTTACACCCTTGTACACACTTGTACAAGCTTGTACACACTTGTACAACCTTGTACACACTTGTACACCCTTGTACAAACTTGTACACACTTGTACAAACTTGTACACACTTGTACAACCTTGTACAAACTTGTACAACCTTGTACACACTTGTACAACCTTGTACACACTTGTACAAGTTGTACACACTTGTACAACCTTGTACACACTTGTACAACCTTGTACACACTTGTACAACCTTGTACACAATTGTAAAACCTTGTACACACTTGTACAACCTTGTACAAACTTGTACACACTTGTACAAACTTTTACATCCTTGTACACATTTGTACACCCTTGTACACACTTGTACAACCTTGTACAACCTTGTACAAACCTGTACACCCTTGTACACACTTTTACTTATCGTACACACTTGTACACCCTTGTACAAACTTGTACATCCTTGTACAACCTTGTACAACCTTGTACACACTTGTACAGCCTTGTACACAATTGTACAATCTTGTACACACTTGTACAACCTTGTACACCCTTGTACACACTTTTACTTATCGTACACACTTGTACACACTTGTACAACCTTGTACACCCTTGTACACACTTTTACTTATCGTACACACTTGTACACCCTTGTACAAACTTGTACATCCTTGTACACACTTGTACACCCTTGTACACACATGTATAACCTTGTACACAACTTGTACAACCTTGTACACACTTGTACAACCTTGTAAAACTTGTACACCCTTGTACAAACTTGTACACCCCTGTACACACTTGTACACATTTGTACACACTTGTACACCCTTGTACACACTTGTACAACCTTGTACGAACTTATACAATCTTGTACACACTTGTACAACCCAGTACACAACTTGTACAACCTTGTACACACTTGTACACGATTTTACCGCCTTGTACACACTTGTACAACCTTGTAAAAACTTGTACAACCTTGTACACACTTGTACACCCTTGTACACACTTGTACAAGCTTGTACACACTTGTACAACCTTGTACACACTTGTACACCCTTGTACACACATGTATAACCTTGTACACAACTTGTACAACCTTGTACACACTTGTACAACCTTGTAAATCTTGTACACCCTTGTACAAACTTGTACACCCCTGTACACACTTGTACACATTTGTACACACTTGTACACCCTTGTACACACTTGTACAACCTTGTACAAACTTATACAATCTTGTACACACTTGTACAACCCAGTACACAACTTGTACAACCTTGTACACACTTGTACAACCTTGTAAAACTTGTACACCCTTATACAAACTTGTACACCCCTGTACACACTTGTACACATTTGTACACACTTGTACACCCTTGTACACACTTGTACAACCTTGTACAAACTTATACAATCTTGTACACACTTGTACAACCCAGTACACACTTGTACAATCTTGTACAAACTTGTACATCCTTGTACACGATTGTACACCCTTGTACACACTTGTACAACCTTGTAACCACTTGTACAACCTTGTACACAATTGTACAACCTTGTACACACTTGTACAACCTTGTACACACTTGCACAACTTTGTACACACTTGTACAGTCTTGTACACAATTGTACAACCTTGTACACACTTGTACAACCTTGTACACACTTGTACAACCTTGTACACAATTGTACAGCCTTGTACACACTTGTACAGCCTTGTACACACTTGTACAACCTTGTACACACTTGTACAGCCTTGTACACAATTGTACAACCTTGTACACACTTGTACAACCTTGTACACACTTGTACAACCTTGTACACACTTGTACAACCTTGTACACACTTGTACAACCTTGTACACAATTGTACAGCCTTGTACACACTTGTACAACCTTGTACACACTTGTACAACCTTGTTAAAACTTGTACACCCTTGTACACACTTGTACAACCTTGTACAACCTTGTACACACTTGTACAGCCTTGTACACAATTGTACAACCTTGTACACACTTGTACAACCTTGTACACAATTGTACAACCTCGTACACACTTGTACAACCTTGTACACACTTGTACAACCTTGTACACAATTGTAGAGCCTTGTACACACTTGTACAACCTTGTACACAATTGTAGAGCCTTGTACACACTTGTACAGCCTTGTACACAATTGTACAGCCTTGTACACAATTGTACAACCTTGTACACACTTGTACAGCCTTGTACACAATTGTACAACCTTGTACACACTTGTACAACCTTGTACACACTTGTACAACCTTGTACACAATTGTAGAGCCTTGTACACACTTGTACAACCTTGTACACAATTGTAGAGCCTTGTACACACTTGTACAACCTTGTACACACTTGTACAGCCTTGTACAAAATTGTACAAACTTGTACACCCTTGTACAAACTTTTACACATCGTACACACTTGTACAGCCCTTGTACAAACTTGTACAAACTTGTACAAACTTGTACAAACTTGTACAAACTTGTACAAACTTGTACATCCTTGTACACACTTGTACAAACTTGTACAAACTTGTACAAACTTGTACATCCTTGTACATCCTTGTACACGATTTTACACCCTTGTACAAACTTGTACAAACTTGTACAAACTTGTACAAACTTGTACAACCTTGTACACACTTGTACACCCTTGTACACACTTGTACAACCTTGTACACACTTGTACAACCTTGTACACACTTGTACAACCTTTTACACACTTGTACAGCCTTGTACACAATTGTACAGCCTTGTACACAATTGTACAACCTTGTACACACTTGTACAGCCTTGTACACAATTGTACAACCTTGTACACACTTGTACAACCTTGTACACACTTGTACAACCTTGTACACAATTGTAGAGCCTTGTACACACTTGTACAACCTTGTACACAATTGTAGAGCCTTGTACACACTTGTACAACCTTGTACACACTTGTACAGCCTTGTACAAAATTGTACAAACTTGTACACCCTTGTACAAACTTTTACACATCGTACACACTTGTACAGCCCTTGTACAAACTTGTACAAACTTGTACAAACTTGTACAAACTTGTACAAACTTGTACAAACTTGTACATCCTTGTACACACTTGTACAACCTTGTACAAACTTGTACAAACTTGTACATCCTTGTACACGATTTTACACCCTTGTACACACTTGTACAACCTTGTAAAAACTTGTACAACCTTGTACACACTTGTACACCCTTGTACACACTTGTACAACCTTGTACACACTTGTACAACCTTGTACACACTTGTACAACCTTTTACACACTTGTACAACCTTGTACACACTTGTACAACCTTGTACACACTTGTACAACCTTGTACACACTTGTACAACCTTGTACACACTTGTACAACCTTGTACACACTTGTACAACCTTGTACACACTTGTACAACCTTGTACACACTTGTACAACCTTGTACAAATGTGTACAAGGATGTACAAATGTGTACAAGGATGAAAAGGTTGTACAAGTTTGTACAAGTTTGTACAAGGTTGTACAAGTGTGTACAAGGTTGTACAAGTGTGTACAAGGTTGTACAAGTGTGTACAACTTGTACAAGTGTGTACAAGCTTGTACAAGTGTGTACAAGTGTGTACAAGCTTGTACAAGTGTGTACAAGGTTGTACAAGTGTGTACAAGGTTGTACAAGTTTGTACAAGGTTGTACAAGTGTGTACAAGTTTGTACAAGTGTGTACAAGCTTGTACAAGTGTGTACAAGCTTGTACAAGTGTGTACAAGGGTGTACAGGTTTGTACAAGGTTGTACAAGTGTGTACAAGGGTGTACAAGTATGTACAATAATGTACAAGTTTGTACAAGTGTGTACAAGTTTGTAAAAGGTTGTACAAGTGTGTACAAGGGTGTACAAGTGTGTACAAGGTTGTACAAGTGTGTACAAGCTTGTACAAGTGTGTACAAGGGTGTACAAGTGTGTACAAGGTTGTACAAGTTTTTACATGGTTGTACAAGTGTGTACATGTTTGTACAAGAATGTACAAGGTTGTACAAGTGTGTACAAGGTTGTACAAGTGTGTACAAGGTTGTACAAGTGTGTACAAGGTTGTACAAGTTTGTACAAGGTTGTACACAAGTGTGTACAAGGCTGTACAATTGTGTACAAGGTTGTACAAGTGTGTACAAGGTTGTACAAGTGTGTACAAGGTTGTACAATTGTGTACAAGGCTGTACAAGTGTGTACAAGGTTGTACAAGTGTGTACAAGGCTGTACAATTGTTTACAAGGTTGTACAAGTGTTTACAAGGTTGTACAAGTGTGTACAAGGGGTGTACAATCGTGTACAAGGATGTACAAGTTTGTACAAGTTTGTACAAGTTTGTACAAGTTTGTACAAGGTTGTACAAGTGTGTACAAGGATGTACAAGTTTGTACAAGGGTGCACAAGTGTGTACAAGGTTGTACAATCGTGTACAAGCTTGTACAGGTGTGTACAAGGGTGTACAGGTGTGTACAAGGGTGTACAAATGTGTACAAGGATGTAAAAGTTTGTACAAGTTTGTACAAGTTTGTACAATTGTGTACAAGGCTGTAAAAGTTTGTTCAAGGTTGTACAAGTGTGTACAAGGTTGTACGAGTGTGTACAAGGGTGTACAATTGTGTACAAGGATGTTCAAGTGTGTACAAGGTTGTACAAGTGTGTACAAGGATGTACAAGTTTGTACAAGGGCTGTACAAGTGTGTACGATGTGTAAAAGTTTGTACAAGGGTGTACAAGTTTGTACAAGGGTGTACAAGTTTGTACAAGTGTGTACAAGGTTGTACAATTGTGTACAAGGCTGTACAAGTGTGTACAAGGTTGTACAATTTTGTACAAGGCTGTACAAGTGTGTACAAGGTTGTACAAGTGTGTACAAGGCTGTACAATTGTGTACAAGGTTGTACAAGTGTGTACAAGGTTGTACAAGTGTGTACAAGGTTGTACAATTGTGTACAAGGCTGTACAAGTGTGTACAAGGTTGTACAAGTGTGTACAAGGTTGTACAATTGTGTACAAGGTTGTACAAGTGTGTACAAGGTTGTACAAGTGTGTACAAGGGTGTACAAGTGTGTACAAGGTTGTACAAGTGTGTACAAGCTTTTACAAGTGTGTACAAGGGTGTACAAGTGTGTACAAGTTTGTACAAGTTTGTACAAGGTTGTACAAGTGTGTACAAGGTTATACAATTGTCTACAAGGTTGTACAAGTGTGTACAAGGTTGTACAAGTGTGTACAAGCTTTTACAAGTGTGTACAAGGGTGTACAAGTGTGTACAAGTTTGTACAAGTTTGTACAAGGTTGTACAAGTGTGTACAAGGTTGTACAAGTGTGTACAAGGTTGTACAAGTGTGTACAAGGTTGTACAAGTGTGTACAAGGTTGTACAAGTGTGTACAAGTTTTTAAATTGTGTACATGGGTGTACAATTGTGTACAAGGCTGTACAAGTGTGTACAAGGTTGTACAAGTGTGTACAAGGTTGTAACAGGGGGTACAAGGTTGTACAAGTGTGTACAAGGTTGTACAAGTGTGTACAAGGGTGTACAGGTTTGTACAATGTTGTACAAGTGTACAAGTTTGTACAAGGTTGTACAAGTGTGTACAAGGGTGTACAAGTGTGTACAAGGGTGCACAAGTGTGTACAAGGGTGTACAATCGTGTACAAGCTTGTACAAGTGTGTACAAGGGTGTACAGGTTTGTACAAGGTTGTACAAGTGTGTACAAGGGTGTACAAATGTGTACAAGGATGAAAAGGTTGTACAAGTTTGTACAAGTTTGTACAAGGTTGTACAAGTGTGTACAAGGTTGTACAAGTGTGTACAAGGTTGTACAAGTGTGTACAACTTGTACAAGTGTGTACAAGCTTGTACAAGTGTGTACAAGGTTGTACAAGTGTGTACAAGGTTGTACAAGTTTGTACAAGGTAGTACAAGTGTGTACAAGTTTGTACAAGTGTGTACAAGTTTGTACAAGGTTGTACAAATGTGTACAAGGGTGTACAAAAATGTACAAGGGTGCACAAGTTTGAACAAGGGTGTACAAGTGTGTACAAGCTTGTACAAGTGTGTACAAGCTTGTACAAGTGTGTACAAGGGTGTACAGGTTTGTACAAGGTTGTACAAGTGTGTACAAGGGTGTACAAGTATGTACAATAATGTACAAGTTTGTACAAGTGTGTACAAGTTTGTAAAAGGTTGTACAAGTGTGTACAAGGGTGTACAAGTGTGTACAAGGTTGTACAAGTGTGTACAAGCTTGTACAAGTGTGTACAAGGGTGTACAAGTGTGTACAAGGTTGTACAAGTTTTTACATGGTTGTACAAGTGTGTACAAGGTTGTACAAGTGTGTACAAGGTTGTACAAGTTTGTACAAGGTTGTACAAGTGTGTACAAGGTTGTACAAGTTTGTACAAGGTTGTACAAGTGTGTACAAGGTTGTACAAGTGTGTACAAGGTTGTACAAGTGTGTACAAGGTTGTACAAGTGTGTACAAGGTTGTACAAGTGTGTACAAGGTTGTACAAGTGTGTACAAGGTTGTACAAGTGTGTACAAGGTTGTACAAGTGTGTAAAAGGTTGTACAAGTGTGTACAAGGTTGTACAAGTGTGTAAAGGTTGTACAAGTGTGTACAAGGGTGTACAAGTGTGTACAAGGTTGTACAAGTTTTTACAAGGTTGTACAAGTGTGTACAAGGGTGTAAAATCGTGTACAAGGATGTACAAGTTTGTAAGTTTGTACAAGGTTGTACAAGTGTGTACAAGGATGTACAAGTTTGTACAAGTTTGTACAAGTTTTTACAAGTTTGTACAAGGTTGTACAAGTGTGTACAAGGATGTACAAGTTTGTACAAGGGTGTACAAGTGTGTACGATAAGTAAAAGTGTGTACAAGGGTGTACAAGGTTGTACAAGTGTGTACAAGGTTGTACAATTGTGTACAAGGCTGTACAACTGTGTACAAGGTTGTACAATTGTGTACAAGGCTGTACAAGTGTGTACAAGGTTGTACAAGTGTGTACAAGGTTGTACAAGTGTGTACAAGGTTGTACAAGTGTGTACAAGGTTGTACAAGTGTGTACAAGTTTTTAAATTGTGTACATGGGTGTACAATTGTGTACAAGGCTGTACAAGTGTGTACAAGGTTGTACAAGTGTGTACAAGGTTGTAACAGGGGGTACAAGGTTGTACAAGTGTGTACAAGGTTGTACAAGTGTGTACAAGGGTGTACAGGTTTGTACAATGTTGTACAAGTGTGTACAAGTTTGTACAAGGTTGTACAAGTGTGTACAAGGGTGTACAAGTGTGTACAAGGGTGCACAAGTGTGTACAAGGGTGTACAATCGTGTACAAGCTTGTACAAGTGTGTACAAGGGTGTACAGGTTTGTACAAGGTTGTACAAGTGTGTACAAGGGTGTACAAATGTGTACAAGGATGAAAAGGTTGTACAAGTTTGTACAAGTTTGTACAAGGTTGTACAAGTGTGTACAAGGTTGTAAAAGTGTGTACAAGGTTGTACAAGTGTGTACAAGGTTGTACAAGTGTGTACAACTTGTACAAGTGTGTACAACTTGTACAAGTGTGTACAAGCTTGTACAAGTGTGTACAAGGTTGTACAAGTGTGTACAAGGTTGTACAAGTTTGTACAAGGTTGTACAAGTGTGTACAAGTTTGTACAAGTGTGTACAAGTTTGTACAAGGTTGTACAAATGTGTACAAGGGTGTACAAAGGTGTACAACGGTGCACAAGTTTGAACAAGGGTGTACAAGTGTGTACAAGCTTGTACAAGTGTGTACAAGCTTGTACAAGTGTGTACAAGGGTGTACAGGTTTGTACAAGGTTGTACAAGTGTGTACAAGGGTGTACAGGTTTGTACAAGGTTGTACAAGTGTGTACAAGGGTGTACAAGTATGTACAATAATGTACAAGTTTGTACAATTGTGTACAAGTTTGTAAAAGGTTGTACAAGTGTGTACAAGGGTGTACAAGTGTGTACAAGGTTGTACAAGTGTGTACAAGCTTGTACAAGTGTGTACAAGGGTGTACAAGTGTGTACAAGGTTGTACAAGTTTTTACATGGTTGTACAAGTGTGTACAGGGTTGTACAAGTGTGTACAAGGTTGTACAAGTGTGTACAAGGTTGTACAAGTGTGTACAAGGTTGTACAAGTGTGTACAAGGTTGTACAAGTGTGTACAAGTGTGTACAAGGTTGTACAAGTGTGTACAAGGTTGTACAAGTGTGCACAAGGTTGTACAAGTGTGTACAAGGTTGTACAAGTGTGTACAAGGTTGTACAAGTGTGTACAAGGTTGTACAAGTGTGTACAAGGTTGTACAAGTGTGTACAAGGTTGTACAAGTGTGTACAAGGTTGTACAAGTGTGTACAAGGTTGTACAAGTGTGTACAAGGTTGTACAAGTGTGTACAAGGTTGTACAAGTGTGTACAAGGGTGTACAAGTGTGTACAAGGTTGTACAAGTTTTTACAAGGTTGTACAAGTGTGTACAAGGGTGTAAAATCGTGTACAAGGATGTACAAGTTTGTACAAGTTTGTACAAGGTTGTACAAGTGTGTACAAGGATGTACAAGTTTGTACAAGTTTGTAAAAGTTTGTACAAGTTTGTACAAGGTTGTACAAGTGTGTACAAGGATGAACAAGTTTGTACAAGGGTGTACAAGTGTGTACGATAAGTAAAAGTGTGTACAAGGGTGTACAAGGTTGTACAAGTGTGTACAAGGTTGTACAATTGTGTACAAGGCTGTACAACTGTGTACAAGGTTGTACAATTGTGTACAAGGCTGTACAAGTGTGTACAAGGTTGTACAAGTGTGTACAAGGTTGTACAAGTGTGTACAAAGATGTACAAGTTTGTACAAGGGTGTACAAGTGTGTACGATGTGTAAAAGTTTGTACAAGGGTGTACAAGGTTGTACAAGTGTGTACAAGGTTGTACAATTGTGTACAAGGCTGTACAAGTGTGTACAAGGTTGTACAATTTTGTACAAGGCTGTACAAGTGTGTACAAGGTTGTACAAGTGTGTACAAGGCTGTACAATTGTGTACAAGGTTGTACAAGTGTGTACAAGGTTGTACAAGTGTGTACAAGGTTGTACAAGTGTGTACAAGGTTGTACAATTGTGTGTCAGGTTGTACAAGTGTGTACAAGGTTGTACAAGTGTGTACAAGGGTGTACAATCGTGTACAAGGATGTACAAGTTTGTACAAGTTTGTACAAGTTTGTACAAGGTTGTACAAGTGTGTACCAGGATGTACAAGTTTGTACAAGGGAGTACAAGTTTGTACAAGATTGTACAAGTGTGTACTGGGTTGTACAAGTGTGTACAAGATTGTATAAGTTTGTACAAGGTTGTACAAGTGTGTACAAGGGTGTACAGGTTTGTACAAGGTTGTACAAGTGTGTACAAGGGTGTACAAGTATGTACAATAATGTACAAGTTTGTACAATTGTGTACAAGTTTGTAAAAGGTTGTACAAGTGTGTACAAGGGTGTACAAGTGTGTACAAGGTTGTACAAGTGTGTACAAGCTTGTACAAGTGTGTACAAGGGTGTACAAGTGTGTACATGGTTGTACAAATTTTTACATGGTTGTACAAGTGTGTACAGGGTTGTACAAGTGTGTACAAGGTTGTACAAGTGTGTACAAGGTTGTACAAGTGTGTACAAGGTTGTACAAGTGTGTACAAGGTTGTACAAGTGTGTACAAGGTTGTACAAGTGTGTACAAGTGTGTACAAGGTTGTACAAGTGTGTACAAGGTTGTACAAGTGTGTACAAGGTTGTACAAGTGTGTACAAGGTTGTACAAGTGTGTACAAGGTTGTACAAGTGTGTACAAGGTTGTACAAGTGTGTACAAGGTTGTACAAGTGTGTACAAGGTTGTACAAGTGTGTACAAGGTTGTACAAGTGTGTACAAGGTTGTACAAGTGTGTACAAGGTTGTACAAGTGTGTACAAGGTTGTACAAGTGTGTACAAGGGTGTACAAATGTGTACAAGGTTGTACAAGTTTGTACAAGGTTGTACAAGTGTGTACAAGGATGTACAAGTTTGTACAAGTTTGTACAAGTTTGTAAAAGTTTGTACAAGTTTGTACAAGGTTGTACAAGTGTGTACAAGGATGAACAAGTTTGTACAAGGGTGTACAAGTGTGTACGATAAGTAAAAGTGTGTACAAGGGTGTACAAGGTTGTACAAGTGTGTACAAGGTTGTACAATTGTGTACAAGGCTGTACAACTGTGTACAAGGTTGTACAATTGTGTACAAGGCTGTACAAGTGTGTACAAGGTTGTACAAGTGTGTACAAGGTTGTACAAGTGTGTACAAAGATGTACAAGTTTGTACAAGGGTGTACAAGTGTGTACGATGTGTAAAAGTTTGTACAAGGGTGTACAAGGTTGTACAAGTGTGTACAAGGTTGTACAATTGTGTACAAGGCTGTACAAGTGTGTACAAGGTTGTACAATTTTGTACAAGGCTGTACAAGTGTGTACAAGGTTGTACAAGTGTGTACAAGGCTGTACAATTGTGTACAAGGTTGTACAAGTGTGTACAAGGTTGTACAAGTGTGTACAAGGTTGTACAGGTGTGTACAAGGTTGTACAATTGTGTGTCAGGTTGTACAAGTGTGTACAAGGTTGTACAAGTGTGTACAAGGGTGTACAATCGTGTACAAGGATGTACAAGTTTGTACAAGTTTGTACAAGTTTGTACAAGGTTGTACAAGTGTGTACCAGGATGTACAAGTTTGTACAAGGGAGTACAAGTTTGTACAAGATTGTACAAGTGTGTACTGGGTTGTACAAGTGTGTACAAGATTGTATAAGTTTGTACAAGGTTGTACAAGTGTGTACAAGGGTGTACAAGTGTGTACAAATGTGTACAAGTTTTACAAGGTTGTACAAGTGTGTACAAGGTTGTACAAGGTGTGTACAAGGTTGTACATGTGTGTACAAGGGTGTACAAGTTTTTACAAGGCTCTACAAGTGTGTACAAGGTTGTACAAGGCTGTACAAGTGTGTACAAGAATGTACAAGGTTGTACAAGTGTGTACAAGAATGTACAAGGTTGTACAAGTGTGTACAAGGCTGTACAATTGTGTACAAGGTTGTACAAGTGTGTACAAGGTTGTACAAGTGTGTACAAGGTTGTACAAGTGTGTACAAGGCTGTACAAGTGTGTACAAGGTTGTACAAGTGTGTACAAGGCTGTACAATTGTGTACAAGGTTGTACAAGTGTGTACAAGGTTGTACAATTGTGTACAAGGCTGTACAAGTGTGTTCAAGGTTGTACAAGTGTGTACAAGGTTGTACAAGTGTGTACAAGGTTGTACAATTGTGTACAAGGTTGTACAAGTGTGTACAAGGTTGTACAAGTGTGTACAAGGTTGTACAAGTGTGTACAAGGTTGTACAAGTGTGTACAAGGTTTTACAAGTGTGTACAAGGTTTTACAAGTGTGTACAAGGTTGTACAAGTGTGTACAAGGTTGTACAAGTGTGTACAAGGTTGTACAAGTGTGTACAAGGTTGTACAAGTGTGTACAAGGTTGTACAAGTGTGTACAAGGTTGTACAAGTGTGTACAAGGTTGTACAAGTGTGTACAAGGTTGTACAAGTGTGTACAAGGTTGTACAAGTGTGTACAAGGTTGTACAAGTGTGTACAAGGTTGTACAAGTGTGTACAAGCTTGTACAAGTGTGTACAAGGGTGTACAAGTGTGTACAAGGTTGTACAAGTTTTTACAAGGTTTTACAAGTGTGTACAAGGGTGTAAAATCGTGTACAAGGATGTACAAGTTTGTACAAGTTTGTACAAGGTTGTACAAGTGTGTACAAGGTTGTACAAGTGTGTACGAGGTTGTACAATTGTGTACAAGGTTGTACAAGTGTGTACAAGGTTGTACAATTGTGTACAAGGCTGTACAAGTGTGTACAAGGTTGTACAAGGATGTACAAGTGTGTACAAGGGTGTACAAGTTTTTACAAGGTTGTACAAGTGTGTACAAGGTTGTACAAGTGTGTACAAGGCTGTACAATTGTGTACAAGGTTGTACAAGTGTGTACAAGGTTGTACAAGTGTGTACAAGGTTGTACAATTGTGTACAAGGCTGTACAAGTGTGTACAAGGTTGTACAAGTGTGTACAAGGCTGTACAATTGTGTACAAGGTTGTACAAGTGTGTACAAGGTTGTACAAGTGTGTACAAGGTTGTACAATTGTGTACAAGACTGTACAAGTGTGTACAAAGTTGTGCAAGTGTGTACAAGGTTGTACAAGTGTGTACAAGGTTGTACAATTGTGTACAAGGTTGTACAAGTGTGTACAAGGTTGTACAAGTGTGTACAAGGGTGTACAATCGTGTACAAGGATATACAAGTTTGTACAAGATTGTACAAGTGTGTACAAGGTTGTACAAGTGTGTACAAGATTGTATAAGTGTGTACAAGGGTGTACAAGTGTGTACGATAAGCAAAAGTGTGTACAAGAGTGTACAAGGTTGTACAAGTGTGTACAAGGTTGTACAATTGTGTACAAGGCTGTACAAGTGTGTACAAGGTTGTACAATTGTGTACAAGGCTGTACAAGTGTGTAAAAGGTTGTACAAGTGTGTACAAGGTTGTACAAGTGTGTACAAGGTTGTACAAGTGTGTACAAGGTTGTACAAGTGTGTACAAGGTTGTACAAGTGTGTACAAGGTTGTACAAGTGTGTACGAGGTTGTACAATTGTGTACAAGGTTGTACAAGTGTGTACAAGGTTGTACAATTGTGTACAAGGCTGTACAAGTGTGTACAAGGTTGTACAAGGATGTACAAGTGTGTACAAGGGTGTACAAGTTTTTACAAGGTTGTACAAGTGTGTACAAGGTTGTACAAGTGTGTACAAGGCTGTACAATTGTGTACAAGGTTGTACAAGTGTGTACAAGGTTGTACAAGTGTGTACAAGGTTGTACAATTGTGTACAAGGCTGTACAAGTGTGTACAAGGTTGTACAAGTGTGTACAAGGCTGTACAATTGTGTACAAGGTTGTACAAGTGTGTACAAGGTTGTACAAGTGTGTACAAGGTTGTACAATTGTGTACAAGACTGTACAAGTGTGTACAAAGTTGTGCAAGTGTGTACAAGGTTGTACAAGTGTGTACAAGGTTGTACAATTGTGTACAAGGTTGTACAAGTGTGTACAAGGTTGTACAAGTGTGTACAAGGGTGTACAATCGTGTACAAGGATGTACAAGTTTGTACAAGATTGTACAAGTGTGTCCTGGGTTGTACAAGTGTGTACAAGATTGTATAAGTTTGTACAAGGTTGTACAAGTGTGTACAAGGGTGTACAAGTGTGTACAAATGTGTACAAGTGTGTACAGGGGTGTAAAACTTTGTACAAGGCTGTACAAGTTTTACAAGGTTGTACAAGTGTGTACAAGGTTGTACAAGTTGTGTACTGGGTTGTACAAGTGTGTACAAGATTGTATAGGTTTGTACAAGGTTGTACAAGTGTGTATAAGGGTGTACAAGTGTGTACAAATGTGTACAAGTGTGTACAGGGGTGTACAAGTTTGTACAAGGGTGTACAAGTTTTACAAGGTTGTACAAGTGTGTACAAGGTTGTACAAGTTGTGTACAAGGTTATACATGTGTGTACAAGGGTGTACAAGTGTGTACAAGGTTGTACAAGTGTGTACAAGCTTGTACAAGTGTGTACAAGGGTGTACAAGTGTGTACAAGGTTGTACAAGTTTTTACAAGGTTGTACAAGTGTGTACAAGGGTGTAAAATCGTGTACAAGGATGTAAAAGTTTGTACAAGTTTGTACAAGGTTGTACAAGTGTGTACAAGGATGTACAAGTTTGTACAAGGGTGTACAAGTGTGTACGATAAGTAAAAGTGTGTACAAGGGTGTACAAGGTTGTACAAGTGTGTACAAGGTTGTACAATTGTGTACAAGGCTGTACAAGTGTGTACAAGGTTGTACAATTGTGTACAAGGCTGTACAAGTGTGTACAAGATTGTACAAGTGTGTACAAGGTTGTACAAGTGTGTACAAGGATGTACAAGTTTGTACAAGGGTGTACAAGTGTGTACGATGTGTAAAAGTTTGTACAAGGGTGTACAAGGTTGTACAAGTGTGTACAAGGCTGTACAAGTGTGTACAAGATTGTACAAGTGTGTACAAGGTTGTACAAGATTGTACAAGGATGTACAAGTTTGTACAAGGGTGTACAAGTGTGTACGATGTGTAAAAGTTTGTACAAGGGTGTACAAGGTTGTACAAGTGTGTACAAGGTTGTACAATTGTGTACAAGGCTGTACAAGTGTGTACAAGGTTGTACAATTTTGTACAAGGCTGTACAAGTGTGTACAAGGTTGTACAAGTGTGTACAAGGCTGTACAATTGTGTACAAGGTTGTACAAGTGTGTACAAGGTTGTACAAGTGTGTACAAGGTTGTACAATTGTGTACAAGGCTGTACAAGTGTGTACAAGGTTGTACAAGTGTGTACAAGGTTGTACAAGTGTGTACAAGGTTGTACAATTGTGTATCAGGTTGTACAAGTGTGTACAAGGTTGTACAAGTGTGTACAAGGGTGTACAAGGGTGTACAATCGTGTACAAGGATGTACAAGTTTGTACAAGTTTGTACAATTTTGTACAAGTTTGTACAAGGTTGTACAAGTGTGTACAAGGATGTACAAGTTTGTACAAGGGTGCACAAGTGTGTACAAGGCTGTACAATCGTGTACAAGCTTGTACAAGTGTGTACAAGGGTGTACAGGTTTGTACAAGGTTGAACAAGGTTGTACAAGTGTGTACAAGGTTGTACAAATGTGTACAAGGATGTAAAAGTTTGTACAAGTGTGTACAAGTTTGTACAAGGTTGTACAAGTGTGTACAAGGTTTTACAATTGTGTACAAGGTTGTACAAGTGTGTACAAGGTTGTACAAGTGTGTACAACTTGTACAAGTGTGTACAAGCTTGTACAAGTGTGTACAAGGTTGTACAAGTTTGTACAAGGTTGTACAAGTGTGTACAAGTTTGTACAAGGTTGTACAAATGTGTACGATAAGTAAAAGTGTGTACAAAGGTGTACAAGGTTGTACAAGTGTGTACAAGGTTGTACAATTGTGTACAAGGCTGTACAAGTGTGTACAAGGTTGTACAATTGTGTACAAGGCTGTACAAGTGTGTACAAGATTGTACAAGTGTGTACAAGGTTGTACAAGTGTGTACAAGGATGTACAAGTGTGTACAAGGTTGTACAAGTTGTGTACAAGGTTATACATGTGTGTACAAGGGTGTACAAGTGTGTACAAGGTTGTACAAGTGTGTACAAGCTTGTACAAGTGTGTACAAGGGTGTACAAGTGTGTACAAGGTTGTACAAGTTTTTACAAGGTTGTACAAGTTTTTACAAGGTTGTACAAGTGTGTACAAGGGTGTAAAATCGTGTACAAGGATGTAAAAGTTTGTACAAGTTTGTACAAGGTTGTACAAGTGTGTACAAGGATGTACAAGTTTGTACAAGGGTGTACAAGTGTGTACGATAAGTAAAAGTGTGTACAAGGGTGTACAAGGTTGTACAAGTGTGTACAAGGTTGTACAATTGTGTACAAGGCTGTACAAGTGTGTACAAGGTTGTACAATTGTGTACAAGGCTGTACAAGTGTGTACAAGATTGTACAAGTGTGTACAAGGTTGTACAAGTGTGTACAAGGATGTACAAGTTTGTACAAGGGTGTACAAGTGTGTACGATGTGTAAAAGTTTGTACAAGGGTGTACAAGGTTGTACAAGTGTGTACAAGGCTGTACAAGTGTGTACAAGATTGTACAAGTGTGTACAAGGTTGTACAAGTTTGTACAAGGATGTACAAGTTTGTACAAGGGTGTACAAGTGTGTACGATGTGTAAAAGTTTGTACAAGGGTGTACAAGGTTGTACAAGTGTGTACAAGGTTGTACAATTGTGTACAAGGCTGTACAAGTGTGTACAAGGTTGTACAATTTTGTACAAGGCTGTACAAGTGTGTACAAGGTTGTACAAGTGTGTACAAGGCTGTACAATTGTGTACAAGGTTGTACAAGTGTGTACAAGGTTGTACAAGTGTGTACAAGGTTGTACAATTGTGTACAAGGCTGTACAAGTGTGTACAAGGTTGTACAAGTGTGTACAAGGTTGTACAAGTGTGTACAAGGTTGTACAATTGTGTATCAGGTTGTACAAGTGTGTACAAGGTTGTACAAGTGTGTACAAGGGTGTACAAGGGTGTACAATCGTGTACAAGGATGTACAAGTTTGTACAAGTTTGTACAATTTTGTACAAGTTTGTACAAGGTTGTACAAGTGTGTACAAGGATGTACAAGTTTGTACAAGGGTGCACAAGTGTGTACAAGGCTGTACAATCGTGTACAAGCTTGTACAAGTGTGTACAAGGGTGTACAGGTTTGTACAAGGTTGAACAAGGTTGTACAAGTGTGTACAAGGTTGTACAAATGTGTACAAGGATGTACAAGTTTGTACAAGTGTGTACAAGTTTGTACAAGGTTGTACAAGTGTGTACAAGGTTTTACAATTGTGTACAAGGTTGTACAAGTGTGTACAAGGTTGTACAAGTGTGTACAACTTGTACAAGTGTGTACAAGCTTGTACAAGTGTGTACAAGGTTGTACAAGTTTGTACAAGGTTGTACAAGTGTGTACAAGTTTGTACAAGGTTGTACAAATGTGTACGATAAGTAAAAGTGTGTACAAAGGTGTACAAGGTTGTACAAGTGTGTACAAGGTTGTACAATTGTGTACAAGGCTGTACAAGTGTGTACAAGGTTGTACAATTGTGTACAAGGCTGTACAAGTGTGTACAAGATTGTACAAGTGTGTACAAGGTTGTACAAGTGTGTACAAGGTTGTACAAGTTTGTACAAGGTTGTACAAGTGTGTACAAGTTTGTACAAGGTTGTACAAATGTGTACGATAAGTAAAAGTGTGTACAAAGGTGTACAAGGTTGTACAAGTGTGTACAAGGTTGTACAATTGTGTACAAGGCTGTACAAGTGTGTACAAGGTTGTACAATTGTGTACAAGGCTGTACAAGTGTGTACAAGGTTGTACAAGTGTGTACAAGGTTGTACAAGTGTGTACAAGGTTGTACAATTGTGTATCAGGTTGTACAAGTGTGTACAAGGTTGTACAAGTGTGTACAAGGGTGTACAAGGGTGTACAATCGTGTACAAGGATGTACAAGTTTGTACAAGGTTGTACAAGTGTGTACAAGGTTTTACAATTGTGTACAAGGTTGTACAAGTGTGTACAAGGTTGTACAAGTGTGTACAACTTGTACAAGTGTGTACAAGCTTGTACAAGTGTGTACAAGGTTGTACAAGTTTGTACAAGGTTGTACAAGTGTGTACAAGTTTGTACAAGGTTGTACAAATGTGTACGATAAGTAAAAGTGTGTACAAAGGTGTACAAGGTTGTACAAGTGTGTACAAGGTTGTACAATTGTGTACAAGGCTGTACAAGTGTGTACAAGGTTGTACAATTGTGTACAAGGCTGTACAAGTGTGTACAAGGTTGTACAAGTGTGTACAAGGTTGTACAAGTGTGTACAAGGTTGTACAATTGTGTATCAGGTTGTACAAGTGTGTACAAGGTTGTACAAGTGTGTACAAGGGTGTACAAGGGTGTACAATCGTGTACAAGGATGTACAAGTTTGTACAAGTTTGTACAATTTTGTACAAGTTTGTACAAGGTTGTACAAGTGTGTACAAGGATGTACAAGTTTGTACAAGGGTGCACAAGTGTGTACAAGGCTGTACAATCGTGTACAAGCTTGTACAAGTGTGTACAAGGGTGTACAGGTTTGTACAAGGTTGAACAAGGTTGTACAAGTGTGTACAAGGTTGTACAAATGTGTACAAGGATGTAAAAGTTTGTACAAGTGTGTACAAGTTTGTACAAGGTTGTACAAGTGTGTACAAGGTTTTACAATTGTGTACAAGGTTGTACAAGTGTGTACAAGGTTGTACAAGTGTGTACAACTTGTACAAGTGTGTACAAGCTTGTACAAGTGTGTACAAGGTTGTACAAGTTTGTACAAGGTTGTACAAGTGTGTACAAGTTTGTACAAGGTTGTACAAATGTGTACGATAAGTAAAAGTGTGTACAAAGGTGTACAAGGTTGTACAAGTGTGTACAAGGTTGTACAATTGTGTACAAGGCTGTACAAGTGTGTACAAGGTTGTACAATTGTGTACAAGGCTGTACAAGTGTGTACAAGATTGTACAAGTGTGTACAAGGTTGTACAAGTGTGTACAAGGATGTACAAGTGTGTACAAGGTTGTACAAGTTGTGTACAAGGTTATACATGTGTGTACAAGGGTGTACAAGTGTGTACAAGGTTGTACAAGTGTGTACAAGCTTGTACAAGTGTGTACAAGGGTGTACAAGTGTGTACAAGGTTGTACAAGTTTTTACAAGGTTGTACAAGTTTTTACAAGGTTGTACAAGTGTGTACAAGGGTGTAAAATCGTGTACAAGGATGTAAAAGTTTGTACAAGTTTGTACAAGGTTGTACAAGTGTGTACAAGGATGTACAAGTTTGTACAAGGGTGTACAAGTGTGTACGATAAGTAAAAGTGTGTACAAGGGTGTACAAGGTTGTACAAGTGTGTACAAGGTTGTACAATTGTGTACAAGGCTGTACAAGTGTGTACAAGGTTGTACAATTGTGTACAAGGCTGTACAAGTGTGTACAAGATTGTACAAGTGTGTACAAGGTTGTACAAGTGTGTACAAGGATGTACAAGTTTGTACAAGGGTGTACAAGTGTGTACGATGTGTAAAAGTTTGTACAAGGGTGTACAAGGTTGTACAAGTGTGTACAAGGCTGTACAAGTGTGTACAAGATTGTACAAGTGTGTACAAGGTTGTACAAGTTTGTACAAGGATGTACAAGTTTGTACAAGGGTGTACAAGTGTGTACGATGTGTAAAAGTTTGTACAAGGGTGTACAAGGTTGTACAAGTGTGTACAAGGTTGTACAATTGTGTACAAGGCTGTACAAGTGTGTACAAGGTTGTACAATTTTGTACAAGGCTGTACAAGTGTGTACAAGGTTGTACAAGTGTGTACAAGGCTGTACAATTGTGTACAAGGTTGTACAAGTGTGTACAAGGTTGTACAAGTGTGTACAAGGTTGTACAATTGTGTACAAGGCTGTACAAGTGTGTACAAGGTTGTACAAGTGTGTACAAGGTTGTACAAGTGTGTACAAGGTTGTACAATTGTGTATCAGGTTGTACAAGTGTGTACAAGGTTGTACAAGTGTGTACAAGGGTGTACAAGGGTGTACAATCGTGTACAAGGATGTACAAGTTTGTACAAGTTTGTACAATTTTGTACAAGTTTGTACAAGGTTGTACAAGTGTGTACAAGGATGTACAAGTTTGTACAAGGGTGCACAAGTGTGTACAAGGCTGTACAATCGTGTACAAGCTTGTACAAGTGTGTACAAGGGTGTACAGGTTTGTACAAGGTTGAACAAGGTTGTACAAGTGTGTACAAGGTTGTACAAATGTGTACAAGGATGTAAAAGTTTGTACAAGTGTGTACAAGTTTGTACAAGGTTGTACAAGTGTGTACAAGGTTTTACAATTGTGTACAAGGTTGTACAAGTGTGTACAAGGTTGTACAAGTGTGTACAACTTGTGAAAGTGTGTACAAGCTTGTACAAGTGTGTACAAGGTTGTACAAGTTTGTACAAGGTTGTACAAGTGTGTACAAGTTTGTACAAGGTTGTACAAATGTGTACGATAAGTAAAAGTGTGTACAAAGGTGTACAAGGTTGTACAAGTGTGTACAAGGTTGTACAATTGTGTACAAGGCTGTACAAGTGTGTACAAGGTTGTACAATTGTGTACAAGGCTGTACAAGTGTGTACAAGATTGTACAAGTGTGTACAAGGTTGTACAAGTGTGTACAAGGATGTACAAGTTTGTACAAGGGTGTACAAGTGTGTACGATGTGTAAAAGTTTGTATAAGGGTGTACAAGGTTGTACAAGTGTGTACAAGGTTGTACAATTGTGTACAAGGCTGTACAAGTGTGTACAAGGTTGTACAAGTGTGTACAAGGCTGTACAATTGTGTACAAGGTTGTACAAGTGTGTACAAGGTTGTACAAGTGTGTACAAGGATGTACAAGTTTGTACAAGGGTGCACAAGTGTGTACAAGGGTGTACAATCGTGTACAAGCTTGTACAAGTGTGTACAAGGGTGTACAGGTTTGTACAAGGTTGTACAAGGTTGTACAAGTGTGTACAAGGGTGTACAAATTTGTACAAGGATGTAAAAGTTTGTACAAGTTTGTACAAGTTTGTACAAGGTTGTACAAGTGTGTACAAGGTTTTACAATTGTGTACAAGGTTGTACAAGTTTGTACAAGGTTGTACAAGTGTGTACAAGTTTGTACAAGGTTGTACAAATGTGTACGATAAGTAAAAGTGTGTACAAAGGTGTACAAGGTTGTACAAGTGTGTACAAGGTTGTACAATTGTGTACAAGGCTGTACAAGTGTGTACAAGGTTGTACAATTGTGTACAAGGCTGTACAAGTGTGTACAAGATTGTACAAGTGTGTACAAGGTTGTACAAGTGTGTACAAGGATGTACAAGTTTGTACAAGGGTGTACAAGTGTGTACGATGTGTAAAAGTTTGTACAAGGGTGTACAAGGTTGTACAAAGTGTGTACAAGGTTGTACAATTGTGTACAAGGCTGTACAAGTGTGTACAAGGTTGTACAATTTTGTACAAGGCTGTACAAGTGTGTACAAGTTTGTACAAGTGTGTACAAGGCTGTACAATTGTGTACAAGGTTGTACAAGTGTGTACAAGGTTGTACAAGTTTGTACAAGGGTGTACAAGTGTGTACGATGTGTAAAAGTTTGTACAAGGGTGTACAAGGTTGTACAAGTGTGTACAAGGTTGTACAATTGTGTACAAGGCTGTACAAGTGTGTACAAGGTTGTACAAGTGTGTACAAGGCTGTACAATTGTGTACAAGGTTGTACAAGTGTGTACAAGGTTGTACAAGTGTGTACAAGGTTGTACAATTGTGTACAAGGCTGTACAAGTGTGTACAAGGTTGTACAAGTGTGTACAAGGTTGTACAAGTGTGTACAAGGTTGTACAAGTGTGTACAAGGTTGTACAAGTGTGTACAAGGTTGTACAATTGTGTATCAGGTTGTACAAGTGTGTACAAGGTTTTACAAGTGTGTACAAGGGTGTACAATCGTGTACAAGGATGTACAAGTTTGTACAAGTTTGTACAAGTTTGTACAAGTTTGTACAAGGTTGTACAAGTGTGTACAAGGATGTACAAGTTTGTACAAGGGTGCACAAGTGTGTACAAGGTTGTACAATCGTGTACAAGCTTGTACAGGTGTGTACAAGGGTGTACAGGTGTGTACAAGGGTGTACAAATGTGTACAAGGATGTAAAAGTTTGTACAAGTTTGTACAAGTTTGTACAAGGTTGTACAAGTGTGTACAAGGTTTTACAATTGTGTACAAGGTTGTACAAGTGTGTACAAGGTTGTACAAGTGTGTACAAGGTTGTACAAGTGTGTACAACTTGTACAAGTGTGTACAAGCTTGTACAAGTGTGTACAAGGTTGTACAAGTTTGTACAAGGTTGTACAAGTGTGTACAAGTTTGTACAAGTGTGTACAAGTTTGTACAAGGTTGTACAAATGTGTACAAGGGTGTACAAAAGTGTACAAGGGTGCACAAGTTTGAACAAAGGTGTACAAGTGTATACAAGCTTGTACAAGTGTGTACAAGCATGTACAAGTGTGTACAAGGGTGTACAGGTTTGTACAAGGTTGTACAAGTGTGTACAAGGGTGTACAAGTGTGTACAAGGTTGTACAAGTGTGTACAAGCTTGTACAAGTGTGTACAAGGGTGTACAAGTGTGTACAAGGTTGTACAAGTGTGTACAAGCTTGTACAAGTGTGTACAAGGGTGTACAAGTGTGTACAAGTTTGTACAAGTTTTTACATGGTTGTACAAGTGTGTACAAGGTTGTACAAGGTTGTACAAGTGTGTACAAGGTTGTACAAGTGTGTACAAGGTTGTACAAGAGTGTACAAGGCTGTACAAGTGTGTACAAGGCTGTACAATTGTGTACAAGGCTGTACAAGTGTGTAAAAGGTTGTACAAGTGTGTACAAGGTTGTACAAGTGTGTACAAGGTTGTACAAGTGTGTACAAGGTTGTATAAGTGTGTACGAGGTTGTACAATTGTGTACAAGGTTGTACAAGTGTGTACAAGTATGTACAATTGTGTACAAGGCTGTACAAGTGTGTACAAGGTTGTACAAGGTTGTACAAGTGTGTACAAGGGCGTACAAGTTTTTACAAGGTTGTACAAGTGTGTACAAGTGTGTACAAGGCTGTACAATTGTGTACAAGGTTGTACAAGTGTGTACAAGGTTGTACAAGTGTGTACAAGGTTGTACAATTGTGTACAAGGCTGTACAAGTGTGTACAAGGTTGTACAAGTGTGTACAAGGCTGTACAATTGTGTACAAGGTTGTACAAGTGTGTACAAGGTTGTACAAGTGTGTACAAGGTTGTACAATTGTGTACAAGACTGTACAAGTGTGTACAAAGTTGTGCAAGTGTGTACAAGGTTGTACAAGTGTGTACAAGGTTGTACAATTGTGTACAAGGTTGTACAAGTGTGTACAAGGTTGTACAAGTGTGTACAAGGGTGTACAATCGTGTACAAGGATGTACAAGTTTGTACAAGATTGTACAAGTGTGTACTGGGTTGTACAAGTGTGTACAAGATTGTATAAGTTTGTACAAGGTTGTACAAGTGTGTACAAGGGTGTACAAGTGTGTACAAATGTGTACAAGTTTGTACAGGGGTGTACAAGTTTGTACAAGGGTGTACAAGTTTTACAAGGTTGTACAAGTGTGTACAAGGTTGTACAAGTTGTGTACTGGGTTGTACAAGTGTGTACAAGATTGTATAAGTTTGTACAAGGTTGTACAAGTGTGTACAAGGGTGTACAAGTGTGTACAAATGTGTACAAGTGTGTACAGGGGTGTACAAGTTTGTACAAGGGTGTACAAGTTTTACAAGGTTGTACAAGTGTGTACAAGGTTGTACAAGTTGTGTACAAGGTTGTACATGTGTGTACAAGGGTGTACAAGTGTGTACAAGGTTGTACAAGTGTGTACAAGCTTGTACAAGTGTGTACAAGGGTGAACAAGTGTGTACAAGGTTGTACAAGTTTTTACAAGGTTGTACAAGTGTGTACAAGGGTGTAAAATCGTGTACAAGGATGTACAAGTTTGTACAAGTTTGTACAAGGTTGTACAAGTGTGTACAAGGATGTACAAGTTTGTACAAGGGTGTACAAGTGTGTACGATAAGTAAAAGTGTGTACAAGGGTGTACAAGGTTGTACAAGTGTGTACAAGGTTGTACAATTGTGTACAAGGCTGTACAAGTGTGTACAAGGTTGTACAATTGTGTACAAGGCTGTACAAGTGTGTACAAGATTGTACAAGTGTGTACAAGGTTGTACAAGTGTGTACAAGGATGTAAAAGTTTGTACAAGGGTGTACAAGTGTGTACGATGTGTAAAAGTTTGTACAAGGGTGTACAAGGTTGTACAAGTGTGTACAAGGTTGTACAATTGTGTACAAGGCTGTACAAGTGTGTACAAGGTTGTACAATTTTGTACAAGGCTGTACAAGTGTGTACAAGGTTGTACAAGTGTGTACAAGGCTGTACAATTGTGTACAAGGTTGTACAAGTGTGTACAAGGTTGTACAAGTGTGTACAAGGTTGTACAATTGTGTACAAGGCTGTACAAGTGTGTACAAGGTTGTACAAGTGTGTACAAGGTTGTACAAGTGTGTACAAGGTTGTACAAGTGTGTACAAGGTTGTACAAGTGTGTACAAGGTTGTACAATTGTGTATCAGGTTGTACAAGTGTGTACAAGGTTGTACAAGTGTGTACAAGGGTGAACAATCGTGTACAAGGATGTACAAGTTTGTACAAGTTTGTACAAGTTTGTACAAGGTTGTACAAGTGTGTACATGGATGTACAAGTTTGTACAAGGGTGCACAAGTGTGTACAAGGGTGTACAATCGTGTACAAGCTTGTACAAGTGTGTACAAGGGTGTACAGGTTTGTACAAGGTTGTACAAGGTTGTACAAGTGTGTACAAGGGTGTACAAATGTGTACAAGGATGTAAAAGTTTGTACAAGTGTGTACAAGTTTGTACAAGGTTGTACAAGTGTGTACAAGGTTTTACAATTGTGTACAAGGTTGTACAAGTTTGTACAAGGGATCACAAGTTTGTACAAGATTGTACAAGTGTGTACTGGGTTGTACAAGTGTGTACAAGATTGTACAAGTGTGTACTGGGTTGTACAAGTGTGTACAAGATTGTATAAGTTTGTACAAGGTTGTACAAGTGTGTACAAGGGTGTACAAGTGTGTACAAATGTGTACAAGTTTTACAAGGTTGTACAAGTGTGTACAAGGTTGTACAAGTGTGTACAAGGTTGTACAAGTGTGTACAAGGTTGTACAAGTGTGTACATGGTTGTAAAAGTGTGTACAAGCTTGTACAAGTGTGTACAAGGGTGTACAAGTGTGTACAAGGTTGTACAAGTTTTTACAAGGTTGTACAAGTGTGTACAAGGGTGTAAAATCGTGTACAAGGATGTACAAGTTTGTACAAGGATGTACAAGTTTGTACAAGGTTGTACAAGTGTGTACAAGGATGTACAAGTTTGTACAAGGGTGTACAAGTGTGTACGATAAGTAAAAGTGTGTACAAGGGTGTACAAGGTTGTACAAGTGTGTACAAAGTTGTACAATTGTGTACAAGGCTGTACAAGTGTGTACAAGGTTGTACAATTGTGTACAAGGCTGTACAAGTGTGTAAAAGGTTGTACAAGTGTGTACAAATTTATACAAGTGTGTACAAGGTTGTACAAGTGTGTACAAGGTTGTACAAGTGTGTACAAGGTTGTACAAGTGTGTACAAGGTTGTATAAGTGTGTACGAGGTTGTACAATTGTGTACGAGGTTGTACAAGTGTGTACAAGTATGTACAATTGTGTACAAGGCTGTACAAGTGTGTACAAGGTTGTACAAGGTTGTACAAGTGTGTACAAGGGTGTACAAGTTTTTACAAGGTTATACAAGTGTGTACAAGGTTGTACAAGTGTGTACAAGGCTTTACAATTGTGTACAAGGTTGTACAAGTGTGTACAAGGTTGTACAAGTGTGTACAAGGTTGTACAATTGTGTACAAGGCTGTACAAGTGTGTACAAGGTTGTACAAGTGTGTACAAGGCTGTACAATTGTGTACAAGGTTGTACAAGTGTGTACAAGGTTGTACAAGTGTGTACAAGGTTGTACAAGTGTGTACAAGGTTGTACAATTGTGTACAAGACTGTACAAGTGTGTACAAAGTTGTGCAAGTGTGTACAAGGTTGTACAAGTGTGTACAAGGTTGTACAATTGTGTACAAGGCTGTACAAGTGTGTAAAAGGTTGTACAAGTGTGTACAAGGTTGTACAAGTGTGTACAAGGTTGTACAAGTGTGTACAAGGTTGTACAAGTGTGTACAAGGTTGTACAAGTGTGTACAAGGTTGTACAAGTGTGTACAAGGTTGTACAAGTGTGTACAAGGTTGTACAAATGTGTACAAGGTTGTACAAGTGTGTACAAGGTTGTACAAGTGTGTACAAGGTTGTACAAGTGTGTACAAGGTTGTACAAGTGTGTACAAGGTTGTACAAGTGTGTACAATGTTGTACAAGTGTGTACAACCTTGTACAAGTGTGTACAAGCTTGTACAAGTGTGTACAAGCTTGTACAAGTGTGTACAAGGGTGTACAAGTGTGTACAAGGTTGTACAAGTTTTTACAAGGTTGTACAAGTGTGTACAAGGGTGTAAAATCGTGTACAAGGATGTACAAGTTTGTACAATTTTGTACAAGGTTGTACAAGTGTGTACAAGGATGTACAAGTTTGTACAAGGGTGTACAAGTGTGTACGATAAGTAAAAGTGTGTACAAGGGTGTACAAGGTTGTACAAGTGTGTACAAGGTTTTACAATTGTGTACAAGGCTGTACAAGTGTGTACAAGGTTGTACAATTGTGTACAAGGCTGTACAAGTGTGTACAAGGTTGTACAAGTGTGTACAAGGTTGTACAAGTGTGTACAAGGTTGTACAAGTGTGTACAAGGTTGTACAAGTGTGTACAAGGTTGTACAAGTGTGTACAAGGTTGTACAAGTGTGTACAAGGTTGTACAAGTGTGTACATGGTTGTACAAGTGTGTACAAGCTTGTACAAGTGTGTACAAGGGTGTACAATCGTGTACAAGGTTGTACAAGTTTTTACAAGGTTGTACAAGTGTGTACAAGGGTGTAAAATCGTGTACAAGGATGTACAAGTTTGTACAAGGTTGTACAAGTGTGTACAAGGATGTACAAGTTTGTACAAGGGTGTACAAGTGTGTACGATAAGTAAAAGTGTGTACAAGGGTGTACAAGGTTGTACAAGTGTGTACAAGGTTGTACAATTGTGTACAAGGCTGTACAAGTGTGTACAAGGTTGTACAATTGTGTACAAGGCTGTACAATTGTGTACAAGGCTGTACAAGTGTGTAAAAGGTTGTACAAGTGTGTACAAGGTTGTACAAGTGTGTACAAGGTTGTACAAGTGTGTACAAGGTTGTATAAGTGTGTACGAGGTTGTACAATTGTGTACAAGGTTGTACAAGTGTGTACAAGTATGTACAATTGTGTACAAGGCTGTACAAGTGTGTACAAGGTTGTACAAGGTTGTACAAGTGTGTACAAGGGCGTACAAGTTTTTACAAGGTTGTACAAGTGTGTACAAGTGTGTACAAGGCTGTACAATTGTGTACAAAGTTGTACAAGTGTGTACAAGGTTGTACAAGTGTGTACAAGGTTGTACAATTGTGTACAAGGCTGTACAAGTGTGTACAAGGTTGTACAAGTGTGTACAAGGCTGTACAATTGTGTACAAGGTTGTACAAGTGTGTACAAGGTTGTACAAGTGTGTACAAGGTTGTACAATTGTGTACAAGACTGTACAAGTGTGTACAAAGTTGTGCAAGTGTGTACAAGGTTGTACAAGTGTGTACAAGGTTGTACAATTGTGTACAAGGTTGTACAAGTGTGTACAAGGTTGTACAAGTGTGTACAAGGGTGTACAATCGTGTACAAGGATGTACAAGTTTGTACAAGATTGTACAAGTGTGTACTGGGTTGTACAAGTGTGTACAAGATTGTATAAGTTTGTACAAGGTTGTACAAGTGTGTACAAGGGTGTACAAGTGTGTACAAATGTGTACAAGTTTGTACAGGGGTGTACAAGTTTGTACAAGGGTGTACAAGTTTTACAAGGTTGTACAAGTGTGTACAAGGTTGTACAAGTTGTGTACTGGGTTGTACAAGTGTGTACAAGATTGTATAAGTTTGTACAAGGTTGTACAAGTGTGTACAAGGGTGTACAAGTGTGTACAAATGTGTACAAGTGTGTACAGGGGTGTACAAGTTTGTACAAGGGTGTACAAGTTTTACAAGGTTGTACAAGTGTGTACAAGGTTGTACAAGTTGTGTACAAGGTTGTACATGTGTGTACAAGGGTGTACAAGTGTGTACAAGGTTGTACAAGTGTGTACAAGCTTGTACAAGTGTGTACAAGGGTGTACAAGTGTGTACAAGGTTGTACAAGTTTTTACAAGGTTGTACAAGTGTGTACAAGGGTGTAAAATCGTGTACAAGGATGTACAAGTTTGTACAAGTTTGTACAAGGTTGTACAAGTGTGTACAAGGATGTACAAGTTTGTACAAGGGTGTACAAGTGTGTACGATAAGTAAAAGTGTGTACAAGGGTGTACAAGGTTGTACAAGTGTGTACAAGGTTGTACAATTGTGTACAAGGCTGTACAAGTGTGTACAAGGTTGTACAATTGTGTACAAGGCTGTACAAGTGTGTACAAGATTGTACAAGTGTGTACAAGGTTGTACAAGTGTGTAAAAGGATGTAAAAGTTTGTACAAGGGTGTACAAGTGTGTACGATGTGTAAAAGTTTGTACAAGGGTGTACAAGGTTGTACAAGTGTGTACAAGGTTGTACAATTGTGTACAAGGTTGTACAATTGTGTACAAGGCTGTACAAGTGTGTACAAGGTTGTACAATTTTGTACAAGGCTGTACAAGTGTGTACAAGGTTGTACAAGTGTGTACAAGGCTGTACAATTGTGTACAAGGTTGTACAAGTGTGTACAAGGTTGTACAAGTGTGTACAAGGTTGTACAATTGTGTACAAGGCTGTACAAGTGTGTACAAGGTTGTACAAGTGTGTACAAGGTTGTACAAGTGTGTACAAGGTTGTACAAGTGTGTACAAGGTTGTACAATTGTGTATCAGGTTGTACAAGTGTGTACAAGGTTGTACAAGTGTGTACAAGGGTGAACAATCGTGTACAAGGATGTACAAGTTTGTACAAGTTTGTACAAGTTTGTACAAGGTTGTACAAGTGTGTACATGGATGTACAAGTTTGTACAAGGGTGCACAAGTGTGTACAAGGGTGTACAATCGTGTACAAGTTTGTACAAGTGTGTACAAGGGTGTACAGGTTTGTACAAGGTTGTACAAGGTTGTACAAGTGTGTACAAGGGTGTACAAATGTGTACAAGGATGTAAAAGTTTGTACAAGTGTGTACAAGTTTGTACAAGGTTGTACAAGTGTGTACAAGGTTTTACAATTGTGTACAAGGTTGTACAAGTTTGTACAAGGGATCACAAGTTTGTACAAGATTGTACAAGTGTGTACAAGATTGTATAAGTTTGTACAAGCTTGTACAAGTGTGTACAAGGGTGTACAAGTGTGTACAAATGTGTACAAGTTTTACAAGGTTGTACAAGTGTGTACAAGGGTGTAAAATCGTGTACAAGGATGTACAAGTTTGTACAATTTTGTACAAGGTTGTACAAGTGTGTACAAGGATGTACAAGTTTGTACAAGGGTGTACAAGTGTGTACGATAAGTAAAAGTGTGTACAAGGGTGTACAAGGTTGTACAAGTGTGTACAAGGTTTTACAATTGTGTACAAGGCTGTACAAGTGTGTACAAGGTTGTACAATTGTGTACAAGGCTGTACAAGTGTGTACAAGGTTGTACAAGTGTGTACAAGGTTGTACAAGTGTGTACAAGGTTGTACAAGTGTGTACAAGGTTGTACAAGTGTGTACAAGGTTGTACAAGTGTGTACAAGGTTGTACAAGTGTGTACAAGGTTGTACAAGTGTGTACATGGTTGTACAAGTGTGTACAAGCTTGTACAAGTGTGTACAAGGGTGTACAAGTGTGTACAAGGTTGTACAAGTTTTTACAAGGTTGTACAAGTGTGTACAAGGGTGTAAAATCGTGTACAAGGATGTACAAGTTTGTACAAGGTTGTACAAGTGTGTACAAGGATGTACAAGTTTGTACAAGGGTGTACAAGTGTGTACGATAAGTAAAAGTGTGTACAAGGGTGTACAAGGTTGTACAAGTGTGTACAAGGTTGTACAATTGTGTACAAGGCTGTACAAGTGTGTACAAGGTTGTACAATTGTGTACAAGGCTGTACAATTGTGTACAAGGCTGTACAAGTGTGTAAAAGGTTGTACAAGTGTGTACAAGGTTGTACAAGTGTGTACAAGGTTGTACAAGTGTGTACAAGGTTGTATAAGTGTGTACGAGGTTGTACAATTGTGTACAAGGTTGTACAAGTGTGTACAAGTATGTACAATTGTGTACAAGGCTGTACAAGTGTGTACAAGGTTGTACAAGGTTGTACAAGTGTGTACAAGGGCGTACAAGTTTTTACAAGGTTGTACAAGTGTGTACAAGTGTGTACAAGGCTGTACAATTGTGTACAAGGTTGTACAAGTGTGTACAAGGTTGTACAAGTGTGTACAAGGTTGTACAATTGTGTACAAGGCTGTACAAGTGTGTACAAGGTTGTACAAGTGTGTACAAGGCTGTACAATTGTGTACAAGGTTGTACAAGTGTGTACAAGGTTGTACAAGTGTGTACAAGGTTGTACAATTGTGTACAAGACTGTACAAGTGTGTACAAAGTTGTGCAAGTGTGTACAAGGTTGTACAAGTGTGTACAAGGTTGTACAATTGTGTACAAGGTTGTACAAGTGTGTACAAGGTTGTACAAGTGTGTACAAGGGTGTACAATCGTGTACAAGGATGTACAAGTTTGTACAAGATTGTACAAGTGTGTACTGGGTTGTACAAGTGTGTACAAGATTGTATAAGTTTGTACAAGGTTGTACAAGTGTGTACAAGGGTGTACAAGTGTGTACAAATGTGTACAAGTTTGTACAGGGGTGTACAAGTTTGTACAAGGGTGTACAAGTTTTACAAGGTTGTACAAGTGTGTACAAGGTTGTACAAGTTGTGTACTGGGTTGTACAAGTGTGTACAAGATTGTATAAGTTTGTACAAGGTTGTACAAGTGTGTACAAGGGTGTACAAGTGTGTACAAATGTGTACAAGTGTGTACAGGGGTGTACAAGTTTGTACAAGGGTGTACAAGTTTTACAAGGTTGTACAAGTGTGTACAAGGTTGTACAAGTTGTGTACAAGGTTGTACATGTGTGTACAAGGGTGTACAAGTGTGTACAAGGTTGTACAAGTGTGTACAAGCTTGTACAAGTGTGTACAAGGGTGTACAAGTGTGTACAAGGTTGTACAAGTTTTTACAAGGTTGTACAAGTGTGTACAAGGGTGTAAAATCGTGTACAAGGATGTACAAGTTTGTACAAGGTTGTACAAGTGTGTACAAGGTTGTACAAGTGTGTACAAGGTTGTACAAGTGTGTACAAGGTTGTACAAGTGTGTACAAGGTTGTACAAGTGTGTACAAGGTTGTACAAGTGTGTACAAGGTTGTACAAGTGTGTACAAGGTTGTACAAATGTGTACAAGGTTGTACAAGTGTGTACAAGGTTGTACAAGTGTGTACAAGGTTGTACAAGTGTGTACAATGTTGTACAAGTGTGTACAACCTTGTACAAGTGTGTACAAGCTTGTACAAGTGTGTACAAGCTTGTACAAGTGTGTACAAGCTTGTACAAGTGTGTACAAGGGTGTACAAGTGTGTACAAGGTTGTACAAGTTTTTACAAGGTTGTACAAGTGTGTACAAGGGTGTAAAATCGTGTACAAGGATGTACAAGTTTGTACAATTTTGTACAAGGTTGTACAAGTGTGTACAAGGATGTACAAGTTTGTACAAGGGTGTACAAGTGTGTACGATAAGTAAAAGTGTGTACAAGGGTGTACAAGGTTGTACAAGTGTGTACAAGGTTTTACAATTGTGTACAAGGCTGTACAAGTGTGTACAAGGTTGTACAATTGTGTACAAGGCTGTACAAGTGTGTACAAGGTTGTACAAACGTGTACAAGGTTGTACAAGTGTGTACAAGGTTGTACAAGTGTGTACAAGGTTGTACAAGTGTGTACAAGGTTGTACAAGTGTGTACAAGGTTGTACAAGTGTGTACAAGGTTGTACAAGTGTGTACAAGGTTGTACAAGTGTGTACATGGTTGTACAAGTGTGTACAAGCTTGTACAAGTGTGTACAAGGGTGTACAAGTGTGTACAAGGTTGTACAAGTTTTTACAAGGTTGTACAAGTGTGTACAAGGGTGTAAAATCGTGTACAAGGATGTACAAGTTTGTACAAGGTTGTACAAGTGTGTACAAGGATGTACAATTTTGTACAAGGGTGTACAAGTGTGTACGATAAGTAAAAGTGTGTACAAGGGTGTACAAGGTTGTACAAGTGTGTACAAGGTTGTACAATTGTGTACAAGGCTGTACAAGTGTGTACAAGGTTGTACAATTGTGTACAAGGCTGTACAATTGTGTACAAGGCTGTACAAGTGTGTAAAAGGTTGTACAAGTGTGTACAAGGTTGTACAAGTGTGTACAAGGTTGTACAAGTGTGTACAAGGTTGTACAAGTGTGTACAAGGTTGTATAAGTGTGTACGAGGTTGTACAATTGTGTACAAGGTTGTACAAGTGTGTACAAGTATGTACAATTGTGTACAAGGCTGTACAAGTGTGTACAAGGTTGTACAAGGTTGTACAAGTGTGTACAAGGGCGTACAAGTTTTTACAAGGTTGTACAAGTGTGTACAAGTGTGTACAAGGCTGTACAATTGTGTACACGGTTGTACAAGTGTGTACAAGGTTGTACAAGTGTGTACAAGGTTGTACAATTGTGTACAAGGCTGTACAATTGTGTACAAGGTTGTACAAGTGTGTACAAGGTTGTACAAGTGTGTACAAGGTTGTACAATTGTGTACAAGACTGTACAAGTGTGTACAAAGTTGTGCAAGTGTGTACAAGGTTGTACAAGTGTGTACAAGGTTGTACAATTGTGTACAAGGTTGTACAAGTGTGTACAAGGTTGTACAAGTGTGTACAAGGGTGTACAATCGTGTACAAGGATGTACAAGTTTGTACAAGATTGTACAAGTGTGTACTGGGTTGTACAAGTGTGTACAAGATTGTATAAGTTTGTACAAGGTTGTACAAGTGTGTACAAGGGTGTACAAGTGTGTACAAATGTGTACAAGTGTGTACAGGGGTGTACAAGTTTGTACAAGGGTGTACAAGTTTTACAAGGTTGTACAAGTGTGTACAAGGTTGTACAAGTTGTGTACTGGGTTGTACAAGTGTGTACAAGATTGTATAAGTTTGTACAAGGTTGTACAAGTGTGTACAAGGGTGTACAAGTGTGTACAAATGTGTACAAGTGTGTACAGGGGTGTACAAGTTTGTACAAGGGTGTACAAGTTTTACAAGGTTGTACAAGTGTATACAAGGTTGTACAAGTTGTGTACAAGGTTGTACATGTGTGTACAAGGGTGTACAAGTGTGTACAAGGTTGTACAAGTGTGTACAAGCTTGTACAAGTGTGTACAAGGGTGTACAAGTGTGTACAAGGTTGTACAAGTTTTTACAAGGTTGTACAAGTGTGTACAAGGGTGTAAAATCGTGTACAAGGATGTACAAGTTTGTATAAGGTTGTACAAGTGTGTACAAGGATGTACAAGTTTGTACAAGGGTGTACAAGTGTGTACGATAAGTAAAAGTGTGTACAAGGGTGTACAAGGTTGTACAAGTGTGTACAAGGTTGTACAATTGTGTACAAGGCTGTACAAGTGTGTACAAGGTTGTACAATTGTGTACAAGGCTGTACAAGTGTGTACAAGATTGTACAAGTGTGTACAAGGTTGTACAAGTGTGTACAAGGATGTAAAAGTTTGTACAAGGGTGTACAAGTGTGTACGATGTTTAAAAGTTTGTACAAGGGTGTACAAGGTTGTTCAAGTGTGTACAAGGTTGTACAATTGTGTACAAGGCTGTACAAGTGTGTACAAGGTTGTACAATTTTGTACAAGGCTGTACAAGTGTGTACAAGGTTGTACAAGCGTGTACAAGGCTGTACAATTGTGTACAAGGTTGTACAAGTGTGTACAAGGTTGTACAAGTGTGTACAAGGTTGTACAATTGTGTACAAGGCTGTACAAGTGTGTACAAGGTTGTACAAGTGTGTACAAGGTTGTACAAGTGTGTACAAGGTTGTACAAGTGTGTACAAGGTTGTACAAGTGTGTACAAGGTTGTACAAGTGTGTACAAGGTTGTACAATTGTGTATCAGGTTGTACAAGTGTGTACAAGGTTGTACAAGTGTGTACAAGGGTGAACAATCGTGTACAAGGATGTACAAGTTTGTACAAGTTTGTACAAGTTTGTACAAGGTTGTACAAGTGTGTACATGGATGTACAAGTTTGTACAAGGGTGCACAAGGTTGTACAAGTGTGTACAAGGTTGTACAAGTGTGTACAAGGTTGTACAAGTGTGTACAAGGTTGTACAAATGTGTACAAGGTTGTACAAGTGTGTACAAGGTTGTACAAGTGTGTACAAGGTTGTACAAGTGTGTACAATGTTGTACAAGTGTGTACAACCTTGTACAATTGTGTACAACCTTGTACAATTGTGTACAAGGTTGTACAAGTGTGTACAAGGTTGTACAATTGTGTACAAGGCTGTACAAGTGTGTACAAGGTTGTACAAGTGTGTACAAGGTTGTACAAGTGTGTAAAAGGTTGTACAAGTGTGTACAAGGTTGTACAAGTGTGTACAAGGTTGTACAAGTGTGTACAAGGTTGTACAAGTGTGTACAAGGTTGTACAAGTGTGTACAAGGTTGTACAAGTGTGTACAAGGTTGTACAAGTGTGTACAAGGTTGTACAAATGTGTACAAGGTTGTACAAGTGTGTACAAGGTTGTACAAGTGTGTACAAGGTTGTACAAGTGTGTACAAGGTTGTACAAGTGTGTACAAGGTTGTACAAGTGTGTACAATGTTGTACAAGTGTGTACAACCTTGTACAAGTGTGTACAAGCTTGTACAAGTGTGTACAAGCTTGTACAAGTGTGTACAAGGGTGTACAAGTGTGTACAAGGTTGTACAAGTTTTTACAAGGTTGTACAAGTGTGTACAAGGGTGTAAAATCGTGTACAAGGATGTACAAGTTTGTACAATTTTGTACAAGGTTGTACAAGTGTGTACAAGGATGTACAAGTTTGTACAAGGGTGTACAAGTGTGTACGATAAGTAAAAGTGTGTACAAGGGTGTACAAGGTTGTACAAGTGTGTACAAGGTTTTACAATTGTGTACAAGGCTGTACAAGTGTGTACAAGGCTGTACAAGTGTGTACAAGGTTGTACAAGTGTGTACAAGGTTGTACAAGTGTGTACAAGGTTGTACAAGTGTGTACAAGGTTGTACAAGTGTGTACAAGGTTGTACAAGTGTGTACAAGGTTGTACAAGTGTGTACAAGGTTGTACAAGTGTGTACATGGTTGTACAAGTGTGTACAAGCTTGTACAAGTGTGTACAAGGGTGTACAAGTGTGTACAAGGTTGTACAAGTTTTTACAAGGTTGTACAAGTGTGTACAAGGGTGTAAAATCGTGTACAAGGATGTACAAGTTTGTACAAGGTTGTACAAGTGTGTACAAGGATGTACAAGTTTGTACAAGGGTGTACAAGTGTGTACGATAAGTAAAAGTGTGTACAAGGGTGTACAAGGTTGTACAAGTGTGTACAAGGTTGTACAATTGTGTACAAGGCTGTACAAGTGTGTACAAGGTTGTACAATTGTGTACAAGGCTGTACAATTGTGTACAAGGCTGTACAAGTGTGTAAAAGGTTGTACAAGTGTGTACAAGGTTGTACAAGTGTGTACAAGGTTGTACAAGTGTGTACAAGGTTGTATAAGTGTGTACGAGGTTGTACAATTGTGTACAAGGTTGTACAAGTGTGTACAAGTATGTACAATTGTGTACAAGGCTGTACAAGTGTGTACAAGGTTGTACAAGGTTGTACAAGTGTGTACAAGGGCGTACAAGTTTTTACAAGGTTGTACAAGTGTGTACAAGTGTGTACAAGGCTGTACAATTGTGTACAAGGTTGTACAAGTGTGTACAAGGTTGTACAAGTGTGTACAAGGTTGTACAATTGTGTACAAGGCTGTACAAGTGTGTACAAGGTTGTACAAGTGTGTACAAGGCTGTACAATTGTGTACAAGGTTGTACAAGTGTGTACAAGGTTGTACAAGTGTGTACAAGGTTGTACAATTGTGTACAAGACTGTACAAGTGTGTACAAAGTTGTGCAAGTGTGTACAAGGTTGTACAAGTGTGTACAAGGTTGTACAATTGTGTACAAGGTTGTACAAGTGTGTACAAGGTTGTACAAGTGTGTACAAGGGTGTACAATCGTGTACAAGGATGTACAAGTTTGTACAAGATTGTACAAGTGTGTACTGGGTTGTACAAGTGTGTACAAGATTGTATAAGTTTGTACAAGGTTGTACAAGTGTGTACAAGGGTGTACAAGTGTGTACAAATGTGTACAAGTTTGTACAGGGGTGTACAAGTTTGTACAAGGGTGTACAAGTTTTACAAGGTTGTACAAGTGTGTACAAGGTTGTACAAGTTGTGTAGTGGGTTGTACAAGTGTGTACAAGATTGTATAAGTTTGTACAAGGTTGTACAAGTGTGTACAAGGGTGTACAAGTGTGTACAAATGTGTACAAGTGTGTACAGGGGTGTACAAGTTTGTACAAGGGTGTACAAGTTTTACAAGGTTGTACAAGTGTGTACAAGGTTGTACAAGTTGTGTACAAGGTTGTACATGTGTGTACAAGGGTGTACAAGTGTGTACAAGGTTGTACAAGTGTGTACAAGCTTGTACAAGTGTGTACAAGGGTGTACAAGTGTGTACAAGGTTGTACAAGTTTTTACAAGGTTGTACAAGTGTGTACAAGGGTGTAAAATCGTGTACAAGGATGTACAAGTTTGTACAAGTTTGTACAAGGTTGTACAAGTGTGTACAAGGATGTACAAGTTTGTACAAGGGTGTACAAGTGTGTACGATAAGTAAAAGTGTGTACAAGGGTGTACAAGGTTGTACAAGTGTGTACAAGGTTGTACAATTGTGTACAAGGCTGTACAAGTGTGTACAAGGTTGTACAATTGTGTACAAGGCTGTACAAGTGTGTACAAGATTGTACAAGTGTGTACAAGGTTGTACAAGTGTGTACAAGGATGTAAAAGTTTGTACAAGGGTGTACAAGTGTGTACGATGTGTAAAAGTTTGTACAAGGGTGTACAAGGTTGTACAAGTGTGTACAAGGTTGTACAATTGTGTACAAGGTTGTACAATTGTGTACAAGGCTGTACAAGTGTGTACAAGGTTGTACAATTTTGTACAAGGCTGTACAAGTGTGTACAAGGTTGTACAAGTGTGTACAAGGCTGTACAATTGTGTACAAGGTTGTACAAGTGTGTACAAGGTTGTACAAGTGTGTACAAGGTTGTACAATTGTGTACAAGGCTGTACAAGTGTGTACAAGGTTGTACAAGTGTGTACAAGGTTGTACAAGTGTGTACAAGGTTGTACAAGTGTGTACAAGGTTGTACAAGTGTGTACAAGATTGTACAATTGTGTATCAGGTTGTACAAGTGTGTACAAGGTTGTACAAGTGTGTACAAGGGTGAACAATCGTGTACAAGGATGTACAAGTTTGTACAAGTTTGTACAAGTTTGTACAAGGTTGTACAAGTGTGTACATGGATGTACAAGTTTGTACAAGGGTGCACAAGTGTGTACAAGGGTGTACAATCGTGTACAAGCTTGTACAAGTGTGTACAAGGGTGTACAGGTTTGTACAAGGTTGTACAAGGTTGTACAAGTGTGTACAAGGGTGTACAAATGTGTACAAGGATGTAAAAGTTTGTACAAGTGTGTACAAGTTTGTACAAGGTTGTACAAGTGTGTACAAGGTTTTACAATTGTGTACAAGGTTGTACAAGTTTGTACAAGGGATCACAAGTTTGTACAAGATTGTACAAGTGTGTACTGGGTTGTACAAGTGTGTACAAGATTGTATAAGTTTGTACAAGGTTGTACAAGTGTGTACAAGGGTGTACAAGTGTGTACAAATGTGTACAAGTTTTACAAGGTTGTACAAGTGTGTACAAGGTTGTACAAGTGTGTACAAGGTTGTACAAGTGTGTACAAGGTTGTACAAGTGTGTACATGGTTGTAAAAGTGTGTACAAGCTTGTACAAGTGTGTACAAGGGTGTACAAGAGTGTACAAGGTTGTACAAGTTTTTACAAGGTTGTACAAGTGTGTACAAGGGTGTAAAATCGTGTACAAGGATGTACAAGTTTGTACAAGGATGTACAAGTTTGTACAAGGTTGTACAAGTGTGTACAAGGATGTACAAGTTTGTACAAGGGTGTACAAGTGTGTACGATAAGTTAAAGTGTGTACAAGGGTGTACAAGGTTGTACAAGTGTGTACAAAGTTGTACAATTGTGTACAAGGCTGTACAAGTGTGTACAAGGTTGTACAATTGTGTACAAGGCTGTACAAGTGTGTAAAAGGTTGTACAAGTGTGTACAAGGTTGTACAAGTGTGTACAAGGTTGTACAAGTGTGTACAAGGTTGTACAAGTGTGTACAAGGTTGTACAAGTGTGTACAAGGTTGTATAAGTGTGTACGAGGTTGTACAATTGTGTACGAGGTTGTACAAGTGTGTACAAGTATGTACAATTGTGTACAAGGCTGTACAAGTGTGTACAAGGTTGTACAAGGTTGTACAAGTGTGTACAAGGGTGTACAAGTTTTTACAAGGTTATACAAGTGTGTACAAGGTTGTACAAGTGTGTACAAGGCTTTACAATTGTGTACAAGGTTGTACAAGTGTGTACAAGGTTGTACAAGTGTGTACAAGGTTGTACAATTGTGTACAAGGCTGTACAAGTGTGTACAAGGTTGTACAAGTGTGTACAAGGCTGTACAATTGTGTACAATGTTGTACAAGTGTGTACAAGGTTGTACAAGTGTGTACAAGGTTGTACAAGTGTGTACAAGGTTGTACAATTGTGTACAAGACTGTACAAGTGTGTACAAAGTTGTGCAAGTGTGTACAAGGTTGTACAAGTGTGTACAAGGTTGTACAATTGTGTACAAGGTTGTACAAGTGTGTACAAGGTTGTACAAGTGTGTACAAGGGTGTACAATCGTGTACAAGGATGTACAAGTTTGTACAAGATTGTACAAGTGTGTACTGGGTTGTACAAGTGTGTACAAGATTGTATAAGTTTGTACAAGGTTGTACAAGTGTGTACAAGGGTGTACAAGTGTGTACAAATGTGTACAAGTGTGTACAGGGGTGTACAAGTTTGTACAAGGGTGTACAAGTTTTACAAGGTTGTACAAGTGTGTACAAGGTTGTACAAGTTGTGTACTGGGTTGTACAAGTGTGTACAAGATTGTATAAGTTTGTACAAGGTTGTACAAGTGTGTACAAGGGTGTACAAGTGTGTACAAATGTGTACAAGTGTGTACAGGGGTGTACAAGTTTGTACAAGGGTGTACAAGTTTTACAAGGTTGTACAAGTGTGTACAAGGTTGTACAAGTTGTGTACAAGGTTGTACATGTGTGTACAAGGGTGTACAAGTGTGTACAAGGTTGTACAAGTGTGTACAAGCTTGGACAAGTGTGTACAAGGGTGTACAAGTGTGTACAAGGTTGTACAAGTTTTTACAAGGTTGTACAAGTGTGTACAAGGGTGTAAAATCGTGTACAAGGATGTACAAGTTTGTACAAGTTTGTACAAGGTTGTACAAGTGTGTACAAGGATGTACAAGTTTGTACAAGGGTGTACAAGTGTGTACGATAAGTAAAAGTGTGTACAAGGGTGTACAAGGTTGTACAAGTGTGTACAAGGTTGTACAATTGTGTACAAGGCTGTACAAGTGTGTACAAGGTTGTACAATTGTGTACAAGGCTGTACAAGTGTGTACAAGTTTGTACAAGTGTGTACAAGGTTGTACAAGTGTGTACAAGGATGTACAAGTTTGTACAAGGGTGTACAAGTGTGTACGATGTGTAAAAGTTTGTACAAGGGTGTACAAGGTTGTACAAGTGTGTACAAGGTTGTACAATTGTGTACAAGGCTGTACAAGTGTGTACAAGGTTGTACAATTTTGTACAAGGCTGTACAAGTGTGTACAAGGTTGTACAAGTGTGTACAAGGCTGTACAATTGTGTACAAGGTTGTACAAGTGTGTACAAGGTTGTACAAGTGTGTACAAGGTTGTACAATTGTGTACAAGGCTGTACAAGTGTGTACAAGGTTGTACAAGTGTGTACAAGGTTGTACAAGTGTGTACAAGGTTGTACAAGTGTGTACAAGGTTGTACAAGTGTGTACAAGGTTGTACAATTGTGTATCAGGTTGTACAAGTGTGTACAAGGTTGTACAAGTGTGTACAAGGGTGAACAATCGTGTACAAGGATGTACAAGTTTGTACAAGTTTGTAGAAGTTTGTACAAGGTTGTACAAGTGTGTACATGGATGTACAAGTTTGTACAAGGGTGCACAAGTGTGTACAAGGGTGTACAATCGTGTACAAGCTTGTACAAGTGTGTACAAGGGTGTACAGGTTTGTACAAGGTTGTACAAGGTTGTACAAGTGTGTACAAGGGTGTACAAATGTGTACAAGGATGTAAAAGTTTGTACAAGTGTGTACAAGTTTGTACAAGGTTGTACAAGTGTGTACAAGGTTTTACAATTGTGTACAAGGTTGTACAAGTTTGTACAAGGGAGTACAAGTTTGTACAAGATTGTACAAGTGTGTACTGGGTTGTACAAGTGTGTACAAGATTGTATAAGTTTGTACAAGGTTGTACAAGTGTGTACAAGGGTGTACAAGTGTGTACAAATGTGTACAAGTTTTACAAGGTTGTACAAGTGTGTACAAGGTTGTACAAGTTGTGTACAAGGTTGTACATGTGTGTACAAGGGTGTACAAGTTTTTACAAGGCTCTACAAGTGTGTACAAGGTTGTACAAGGCTGTACAAATGTGTACAAGGTTGTACAAGGTTGTACAAGTGTGTACAAAGGTGTACAAGTTTTTACGAGGATGTACAAGTGTGTACAAGGTTGTACAAGTGTGTACAAGGCTGTACAATTGTGTACAAGGTTGTACAAGTGTGTACAAGGTTGTACAATTTTGTACAAGGCTGTACAAGTGTGTACAAGGTTGTACAAGTGTGTACAAGGCTGTACAATTGTGTACAAGGTTGTACAAGTGTGTACAAGGTTGTACAAGTGTGTACAAGGTTGTACAATTGTGTACAAGGCTGTACAAGTGTGTACAAGGTTGTACAAGTGTGTACAAGGTTGTACAAGTGTGTACAAGGTTGTACAAGTGTGTACAAGGTTGTACAAGTGTGTATCAGGTTGTACAAGTGTGTACAAGGTTGTACAAGTGTGTACAAGGTTGTACAAGTGTGTACAAGGGTGAACAATCGTGTACAAGGATGTACAAGTTTGTACAAGTTTGTACAAGTTTGTACAAGGTTGTACAAGTGTGTACATGGATGTACAAGTTTGTACAAGGGTGCACAAGGTTGTACAAGTGTGTACAAGGTTGTACAAGTGTGTACAAGGTTGTACAAGTGTGTACAAGGTTGTACAAGTGTGTACAAGGTTGTACAAATGTGTACAAGGTTGTACAAGTGTGTACAAGGTTGTACAAGTGTGTACAAGGTTGTACAAGTGTGTACAATGTTGTACAAGTGTGTACAACCTTGTACAATTGTGTACAAGGTTGTACAAGTGTGTACAAGGTTGTACAATTGTGTACAAGGCTGTACAAGTGTGTACAAGGCTGTACAAGTGTGTACAAGGTTGTACAAGTGTGTACAAGGTTGTACAAGTGTGTACAAGGTTGTACAAGTGTGTACAAGGTTGTACAAGTGTGTACAAGGTTGTACAAGTGTGTACAAGGTTGTACAAGTGTGTACAAGGTTGTACAAGTGTGTACAAGGTTGTACAAGTGTGTACAAGGTTGTACAAGTGTGTACAAGGTTGTACAAATGTGTACAAGGTTGTACAAGTGTGTACAAGGTTGTACAAGTGTGTACAAGGTTGTACAAGTGTGTACAATGTTGTACAAGTGTGTACAAGCTTGTACAAGTGTGTACAAGCTTGTACAAGTGTGTACAAGCTTGTACAAGTGTGTACAAGGGTGTACAAGTGTGTACAAGGTTGTACAAGTTTTTACAAGGTTGTACAAGTGTGTACAAGGGTGTAAAATCGTGTACAAGGATGTACAAGTTTGTACAATTTTGTACAAGGTTGTACAAGTGTGTACAAGGATGTACAAGTTTGTACAAGGGTGTACAAGTGTGTACGATAAGTAAAAGTGTGTACAAGGGTGTACAAGGTTGTACAAGTGTGTACAAGGTTTTACAATTGTGTACAAGGCTGTACAAGTGTGTACAAGGTTGTACAATTGTGTACAAGGCTGTACAAGTGTGTACAAGGTTGTACAAGTGTGTACAAGGTTGTACAAGTGTGTACAAGGTTGTACAAGTGTGTACAAGGTTGTACAAGTGTGTACAAGGTTGTACAAGTGTGTACAAGGTTGTACAAGTGTGTACATGGTTGTACAAGTGTGTACAAGGTTGTACAAGTGTGTACATGGTTGTACAAGTGTGTACAAGCTTGTACAAGTGTGTACAAGGGTGTACAAGTGTGTACAAGGTTGTACAAGTTTTTACAAGGTTGTACAAGTGTGTACAAGGGTGTAAAATCGTGTACAAGGATATACAAGTTTGTACAAGGTTGTACAAGTGTGTACAAGGATGTACAAGTTTGTACAAGGGTGTACAAGTGTGTACGATAAGTAAAAGTGTGTACAAGGGTGTACAAGGTTGTACAAGTGTGTACAAGGTTGTACAATTGTGTACAAGGCTGTACAAGTGTGTACAAGTTTGTACAATTGTGTACAAGGCTGTACAATTGTGTACAAGGCTGTACAAGTGTGTAAAAGGTTGTACAAGTGTGTACAAGGTTGTACAAGTGTGTACAAGGTTGTACAAGTGTGTACAAGGTTGTATAAGTGTGTACGAGGTTGTACAATTGTGTACAAGGTTGTACAAGTGTGTACAAGTATGTACAATTGTGTACAAGGCTGTACAAGTGTGTACAAGGTTGTACAAGGTTGTACAAGTGTGTACAAGGGCGTACAAGTTTTTACAAGGTTGTACAAGTGTGTACAAGTGTGTACAAGGCTGTACAATTGTGTACAAGGTTGTACAAGTGTGTACAAGGTTGTACAAGTGTGTACAAGGTTGTACAATTGTGTACAAGGCTGTACAAGTGTGTACAAGGTTGTACAAGTGTGTACAAGGCTGTACAATTGTGTACAAGGTTGTACAAGTGTGTACAAGGTTGTACAAGTGTGTACAAGGTTGTACAATTGTGTACAAGACTGTACAAGTGTGTACAAAGTTGTGCAAGTGTGTACAAGGTTGTACAAGTGTGTACAAGGTTGTACAATTGTGTACAAGGTTGTACAAGTGTGTACAAGGTTGTACAAGTGTGTACAAGGGTGTACAATCGTGTACAAGGATGTACAATCGTGTACAAGGATGTACAAGTTTGTACAAGATTGTACAAGTGTGTACTGGGTTGTACAAGTGTGTACAAGATTGTATAAGTTTGTACAAGGTTGTACAAGTGTGTACAAGGGTGTACAAGTGTGTACAAATGTGTACAAGTTTGTACAGGGGTGTACAAGTTTGTACAAGGGTGTACAAGTTTTACAAGGTTGTACAAGTGTGTACAAGGTTGTACAAGTTGTGTACTGGGTTGTACAAGTGTGTACAAGATTGTATAAGTTTGTACAAGGTTGTACAAGTGTGTACAAGGGTGTACAAGTGTGTACAAATGTGTACAAGTGTGTACAGGGGTGTACAAGTTTGTACAAGGGTGTACAAGTTTTACAAGGTTGTACAAGTGTGTACAAGGTTGTACAAGTTGTGTACAAGGTTGTACATGTGTGTACAAGGGTGTACAAGTGTGTACAAGGTTGTACAAGTGTGTACAAGCTTGTACAAGTGTGTACAAGGGTGAACAAGTGTGTACAAGGTTGTACAAGTTTTTACAAGGTTGTACAAGTGTGTACAAGGGTGTAAAATCGTGTACAAGGATGTACAAGTTTGTACAAGTTTGTACAAGGTTGTACAAGTGTGTACAAGGATGTACAAGTTTGTACAAGGGTGTACAAGTGTGTACGATAAGTAAAAGTGTGTACAAGGGTGTACAAGGTTGTACAAGTGTGTACAAGGTTGTACAATTGTGTACAAGGCTGTACAAGTGTGTACAAGGTTGTACAATTGTGTACAAGGCTGTACAAGTGTGTACAAGATTGTACAAGTGTGTACAAGGTTGTACAAGTGTGTACAAGGATGTAAAAGTTTGTACAAGGGTGTACAAGTGTGTACGATGTGTAAAAGTGTGTACAAGGGTGTACAAGGTTGTACAAGTGTGTACAAGGTTGTACAATTGTGTACAAGGCTGTACAAGTGTGTACAAGGTTGTACAATTTTGTACAAGGTTGTACAATTTTGTACAAGGCTGTACAAGTGTGTACAAGGTTGTACAAGTGTGTACAAGGCTGTACAATTGTGTACAAGGTTGTACAAGTGTGTACAAGGTTGTACAAGTGTGTACAAGGTTGTACAATTGTGTACAAGGCTGTACAAGTGTGTACAAGGTTGTACAAGTGTGTACAAGGTTGTACAAGTGTGTACAAGGTTGTACAAGTGTGTACAAGGTTGTACAAGTGTGTACAAGGTTGTACAATTGTGTATCAGGTTGTACAAGTGTGTACAAGGTTGTACAAGTGTGTACAAGGGTGAACAATCGTGTACAAGGATGTACAAGTTTGTACAAGTTTGTACAAGTTTGTACAAGGTTGTACAAGTGTGTACATGGATGTACAAGTTTGTACAAGGGTGCACAAGTGTGTACAAGGGTGTACAATCGTGTACAAGCTTGTACAAGTGTGTACAAGGGTGTACAGGTTTGTACAAGGTTGTACAAGGTTGTACAAGTGTGTACAAGGGTGTACAAATGTGTACAAGGATGTAAAAGTTTGTACAAGTGTGTACAAGTTTGTACAAGGTTGTACAAGTGTGTACAAGGTTTTACAATTGTGTACAAGGTTGTACAAGTTTGTACAAGGGATCACAAGTTTGTACAAGATTGTACAAGTGTGTACTGGGTTGTACAAGTGTGTACAAGATTGTACAAGTGTGTACTGGGTTGTACAAGTGTGTACAAGATTGTATAAGTTTGTACAAGGTTGTACAAGTGTGTACAAGGGTGTACAAGTGTGTACAAATGTGTACAAGTTTTACAAGGTTGTACAAGTGTGTACAAGGTTGTACAAGTGTGTACAAGGTTGTACAAGTGTGTACAAGGTTGTACAAGTGTGTACAAGGTTGTACAAGTGTGTACATGGTTGTAAAAGTGTGTACAAGCTTGTACAAGTGTGTACAAGGGTGTACAAGTGTGTACAAGGTTGTACAAGTTTTTACAAGGTTGTACAAGTGTGTACAAAGGTGTAAAATCGTGTACAAGGATGTACAAGTTTGTACAAGGATGTACAAGTTTGTACAAGGTTGTACAAGTGTGTACAAGGATGTACAAGTTTGTACAAGGGTGTACAAGTGTGTACGATAAGTAAAAGTGTGTACAAGGGTGTACAAGGTTGTACAAGTGTGTACAAAGTTGTACAATTGTGTACAAGGCTGTACAAGTGTGTACAAGGTTGTACAATTGTGTACAAGGCTGTACAAGTGTGTAAAAGGTTGTACAAGTGTGTACAAGGTTATACAAGTGTGTACAAGGTTGTACAAGTGTGTACAAGGTTGTACAAGTGTGTACAAGGTTGTACAAGTGTGTACAAGGTTGTATAAGTGTGTACGAGGTTGTACAATTGTGTACGAGGTTGTACAAGTGTGTACAAGTATGTACAATTGTGTACAAGGCTGTACAAGTGTGTACAAGGTTGTACAAGGTTGTACAAGTGTGTACAAGGGTGTACAAGTTTTTACAAGGTTATACAAGTGTGTACAAGGTTGTACAAGTGTGTACAAGGCTTTACAATTGTGTACAAGGTTGTACAAGTGTGTACAAGGTTGTACAAGTGTGTACAAGGTTGTACAATTGTGTACAAGGCTGTACAAGTGTGTACAAGGTTGTACAAGTGTGTACAAGGCTGTACAATTGTGTACAAGGTTGTACAAGTGTGTACAAGGTTGTACAAGTGTGTACAAGGTTGTACAAGTGTGTACAAGGTTGTACAATTGTGTACAAGACTGTACAAGTGTGTACAAAGTTGTGCAAGTGTGTACAAGGTTGTACAAGTGTGTACAAGGTTGTACAATTGTGTACAAGGTTGTACAAGTGTGTACAAGGTTGTACAAGTGTGTACAAGGGTGTACAATCGTGTACAAGGATGTACAAGTTTGTACAAGATTGTACAAGTGTGTACTGGGTTGTACAAGTGTGTACAAGATTGTATAAGTTTGTACAAGGTTGTACAAGTGTGTACAAAGGTGTACAAGTGTGTACAAATGTGTACAAGTGTGTACAGGGGTGTACAAGTTTGTACAAGGGTGTACAAGTTTTACAAGGTTGTACAAGTGTGTACAAGGTTGTACAAGTTGTGTACTGGGTTGTACAAGTGTGTACAAGATTGTATAAGTTTGTACAAGGTTGTACAAGTGTGTACAAGGGTGTACAAGTGTGTACAAATGTGTACAAGTGTGTACAGGGGTGTACAAGTTTGTACAAGGGTGTACAAGTTTTACAAGGTTGTACAAGTGTGTACAAGGTTGTACAAGTTGTGTACAAGGTTGTACATGTGTGTACAAGGGTGTACAAGTGTGTACAAGGTTGTACAAGTGTGTACAAGCTTGTACAAGTGTGTACAAGGGTGTACAAGTGTGTACAAGGTTGTACAAGTTTTTACAAGGTTGTACAAGTGTGTACAAGGGTGTAAAATCGTGTACAAGGATGTACAAGTTTGTACAAGTTTGTACAAGGTTGTACAAGTGTGTACAAGGATGTACAAGTTTGTACAAGGGTGTACAAGTGTGTACGATAAGTAAAAGTGTGTACAAGGGTGTACAAGGTTGTACAAGTGTGTACAAGGTTGTACAATTGTGTACAAGGCTGTACAAGTGTGTACAAGGTTGTACAATTGTGTACAAGGCTGTACAAGTGTGTACAAGATTGTACAAGTGTGTACAAGGTTGTACAAGTGTGTACAAGGATGTACAAGTTTGTACAAGGGTGTACAAGTGTGTACGATGTGTAAAAGTTTGTACAAGGGTGTACAAGGTTGTACAAGTGTGTACAAGGTTGTACAATTGTGTACAAGGCTGTACAAGTGTGTACAAGGTTGTACAATTTTGTACAAGGCTGTACAAGTGTGTACAAGGTTGTACAAGTGTGTACAAGGCTGTACAATTGTGTACAAGGTTGTACAAGTGTGTACAAGGTTGTACAAGTGTGTACAAGGTTGTACAATTGTGTACAAGGCTGTACAAGTGTGTACAAGGTTGTACAAGTGTGTACAAGGTTGTACAAGTGTGTACAAGGTTTTACAAGTGTGTACAAGGTTGTACAAGTGTGTACAAGGTTGTACAATTGTGTATCAGGTTGTACAAGTGTGTACAAGGTTGTACAAGTGTGTACAAGGGTGAACAATTGTGTACAAGGATGTACAAGTTTGTACAAGTTTGTACAAGTTTGTACAAGGTTGTACAAGTGTGTACATGGATGTACAAGTTTGTACAAGGGTGCACAAGTGTGTACAAGGGTGTACAATCGTGTACAAGCTTGTACAAGTGTGTACAAGGGTGTACAGGTTTGTACAAGGTTGTACAAGGTTGTACAAGTGTGTACAAGGGTGTACAAATGTGTACAAGGATGTAAAAGTTTGTACAAGTGTGTACAAGTTTGTACAAGGTTGTACAAGTGTGTACAAGGTTTTACAATTGTGTACAAGGTTGTACAAGTTTGTACAAGGGAGTACAAGTTTGTACAAGTTTGTACAAGTGTGTACTGGGTTGTACAAGTGTGTACAAGATTGTATAAGTTTGTACAAGGTTGTACAAGTGTGTACAAGGGTGTACAAGTGTGTACAAATGTGTACAAGTTTTACAAGGTTGTACAAGTGTGTACAAGGTTGTACAAGTTGTGTACAAGGTTGTACATGTGTGTACAAGGGTGTACAAGTTTTTACAAGGCTCTACAAGTGTGTACAAGGTTGTACAAGGCTGTACAAATGTGTACAAGGTTGTACAAGGTTGTACAAGTGTGTGCAAAGGTGTACAAGTTTTTACGAGGATGTACAAGTGTGTACAAGGTTGTACAAGTGTGTACAAGGCTGTACAATTGTGTACAAGGTTGTACAAGTGTGTACAAGGTTGTACAAGTGTGTACAAGGTTGTACAATTGTGTACAAGGCTGTACAAGTGTGTACAAGGCTGTACAATTGTGTACAAAGCTGTACAATTGTGTACAAGGTTGTACAAGTGTGTACAAGGTTGTACAATTGTGTACAAGGCTGTACAAGTGTGTACAAGGCTGTACAAGTGTGTTCAAGGTTGTACAAGTGTGTACAAGGTTGTACAAGTGTGTACAAGGTTGTACAAGTGTGTACAAGGTTGTACAAGTGTGTACAAGGTTGTACAATTGTGTACAAGGTTGTACAAGTGTGTACAAGGTTGTACAAGTGTGTACAAGGTTGTACAAGTGTGTACAAGGTTGTACAAGTGTGTACAAGGTTGTACAAGTGTGTACAAGGTTGTACAAGTGTGTACAAGGTTGTACAAGTGTGTACAAGGTTGTACAAGTGTGTACAAGGTTGTACAAGTGTGTACAAGGTTGTACAAGTGTGTACAAGCTTGTACAAGTGTGTACAAGCTTGTACAAGTGTGTACAAGCTTGTACAAGCTTGTACAAGTGTGTACAAGCTTGTACAAGTGTGTACAAGCTTGTACAAGTGTGTACAAGCTTGTACAAGTGTGTACAAGGGTGTACAAGTGTGTACAAGGTTGTACAAGTTTTTACAAGGTTGTACAAGTGTGTACAAGGGTGTAAAATCGTGTACAAGGATGTACAAGTTTGTACAAGTTTGTACAAGGTTGTACAAGTGTGTATAAGGATGTACAAGTTTGTACAAGGGTGTACAAGTGTGTACGATAAGTAAAAGTGTGTACAAGGGTGTACAAGGTTGTACAAGTGTGTACAAGGTTTTACAATTGTGTACAAGGCTGTACAAGTGTGTACAAGGTTGTACAATTGTGTACAAGGCTGTACAAGTGTGTACAAGGTTGTACAAGTGTGTACAAGGTTGTACAAGTGTGTACAAGGTTGTACAAGTGTGTACAAGGTTGTACAATTGTGTAAAAGGTTGTACAAGTGTGTACAAGGTTGTACAAGTGTGTACAAGGTTGTACAAGTGTGTACAAGGTTGTACAAGTGTGTACAAGGTTGTACAAGTGTGTACAAGGTTGTACAAGTGTGTACAAGGTTGTACAAGTGTGTACAAGGTTGTACAAGTGTGTACAAGGTTGTACAAGTGTGTACAAGGTTGTACAAGTGTGTACAAGGTTGTACAAGTGTGTACAAGCTTGTACAAGTGTGTACAAGCTTGTACAAGTGTGTACAAGGGTGTACAAGTGTGTACAAGGTTGTACAAGTTTTTACAAGGTTGTACAAGTGTGTACAAGGGTGTAAAATCGTGTACAAGGATGTACAAGTTTGTACAAGTTTGTACAAGGTTGTACAAGTGTGTACAAGGATGTACAAGTTTGTACAAGGGTGTACAAGTGTGTACGATAAGTAAAAGTGTGTACAAGGGTGTACAAGGTTGTACAAGTGTGTACAAGGTTTTACAATTGTGTACAAGGCTGTACAAGTGTGTACAAGGTTGTACAATTGTGTACAAGGTTGTACAAGTGTGTACAAGGTTGTACAAGTGTGTACAAGGTTGTACAAGTGTGTACAAGGTTGTACAAGTGTGTACAAGGTTGTACAAGTGTGTACAAGGTTGTACAAGTGTGTACAAGGTTGTACAAGTGTGTACAAGGTTGTACAAGTGTGTACAAGGTTGTACAAGTGTGTACAAGGTTGTACAAGTGTGTACAAGGTTGTACAAGTGTGTACATGGTTGTACAAGTGTGTACAAGCTTGTACAAGTGTGTACAAGGGTGTACAAGTGTGTACAAGGTTGTACAAGTTTTTACAAAGTTGTACAAGTGTGTACAAGGGTGTAAAATCGTGTACAAGGATGTACAAGTTTGTACAAGGTTGTACAAGTGTGTACAAGGATGTACAAGTTTGTACAAGGGTGTACAAGTGTGTACGATAAGTAAAAGTGTGTACAAGGGCGTACAAGGTTGTACAAGTGTGTACAAGGTTGTACAATTGTGTACAAGGCTGTACAAGTGTGTACAAGGTTGTACAATTGTGTACAAGGCTGTACAAGTGTGTAAAAGGTTGTACAAGTGTGTACAAGGTTGTACAAAAGTGTACAAGGTTGTACAAGTGTGTACAAGGTTGTACAAGTGTGTACAAGGTTGTATAAGTGTGTACGAGGTTGTACAATTGTGTACAAGGTTGTACAAGTGTGTACAAGTATGTACAATTGTGTACAAGGCTTTACAAGTGTGTACAAGGTTGTACAAGGTTGTACAAGTGTGTACAAGGGTGTACAAGTTTTTACAAGGTTGTACAAGTGTGTACAAGGTTGTACAAGTGTGTACAAGGCTGTACAATTGTGTACAAGGTTGTACAAGTGTGTACAAGGTTGTACAAGTGTGTACAAGGTTGTACAATTGTGTACAAGGTTGTACAATTGTGTACAAGGCTGTACAAGTGTGTACAAGGTTGTACAAGTGTGTACAAGGCTGTACAATTGTGTACAAGGTTGTACAAGTGTGTACAAGGTTGTACAAGTGTGTACAAGGTTGTACAAGTGTGTACAAGGTTGTACAATTGTGTACAAGACTGTACAAGTGTGTACAATGTTGTGCAAGTGTAAACAAGGTTGTACAAGTGTGTACAAGGTTGTACAATTGTGTACAAGGTTGTACAAGTGTGTACAAGGTTGTACAAGTGTGTACAAGGGTGTACAATCGTGTACAAGGATGTACAAGTTTGTACAAGATTGTACAAGTGTGTACTGGGTTGTACAAGTGTGTACAAGATTGTATAAGTTTGTACAAGGTTGTACAAGTGTGTACAAGGGTGTACAAGTGTGTACAAATGTGTACAAGTGTGTACAGGGGTGTACAAGTTTGTACAAGGGTGTACAAGTTTTACAAGGTTGTACAAGTGTGTACAAGGTTGTACAAGTTGTGTACTGGGTTGTACAAGTGTGTACAAGATTGTATAAGTTTGTACAAGGTTGTACAAGTGTGTACAAGGGTGTACAAGTGTGTACAAATGTGTACAAGTGTGTACAGGGGTGTACAAGTTTGTACAAGGGTGTACAAGTTTTACAAGGTTGTACAAGTGTGTACAAGGTTGTACAAGTTGTGTACAAGGTTGTACATGTGTGTACAAGGGTGTACAAGTTTTTACAAGGTTGTACAAGTGTGTACAAGGGTGTAAAATCGTGTACAAGGATGTACAAGTTTGTACAAGTTTGTACAAGGTTGTACAAGTGTGTACAAGGATGTACAAGTTTGTACAAGGGTGTACAAGTGTGTACGATAAGTAAAAGTGTGTACAAGGGTGTACAAGGTTGTACAAGTGTGTACAAGGTTGTACAATTGTGTACAAGGCTGTACAAGTGTGTACAAGGTTGTACAATTGTGTACAAGGCTGTACAAGTGTGTACAAGATTGTACAAGTGTGTACAAGGTTGTACAAGTGTGTACAAGGATGTACAAGTTTGTACAAGGGTGTACAAGTGTGTACGATGTGTAAAAGTTTGTACAAGGGTGTACAAGGTTGTACAAGTGTGTACAAGGTTGTACAATTGTGTACAAGGCTGTACAAGTGTGTACAAGGTTGTACAATTTTGTACAAGGCTGTACAAGTGTGTACAAGGTTGTACAAGTGTGTACAAGGCTGTACAATTGTGTAAAGGTTGTACAAGTGTGTACAAGGTTGTACAAGTGTGTACAAGGTTGTACAATTGTGTACAAGGCTGTACAAGTGTGTACAAGGTTGTACAAGTGTGTACAAGGTTGTACAAGTGTGTACAAGGTTGTACAAGTGTGTACAAGGTTGTACAAGTGTGTACAAGGTTGTACAATTGTGTATCAGGTTGTACAAGTGTGTACAAGGTTGTACAAGTGTGTACAAGGGTGAACAATCGTGTACAAGGATGTACAAGTTTGTACAAGTTTGTACAAGTTTGTACAAGGTTGTACAAGTGTGTACAAGGATGTACAAGTTTGTACAAGGGTGCACAAGTGTGTACAAGGGTGTACAATCGTGTACAAGATTGTACAAGTGTGTACAAGGGTGTACAGGTTTGTACAAGGTTGTACAAGGTTGTACAAGTGTGTACAAGGGTGTACAAATGTGTACAAGGATGTAAAAGTTTGTACAAGTGTGTACAAGTTTGTACAAGGTTGTACAAGTGTGTACAAGGTTTTACAATTGTGTACAAGGTTGTACAAGTTTGTACAAGGGAGTACAAGTTTGTACAAGATTGTATAAGTGTGTACTGGGTTGTACAAGTGTGTACAAGATTGTATAAGTTTGTACAAGGTTGTACAAGTGTGTACAAGGGTGTACAAGTGTGTACAAATGTGTACAAGTTTTACAAGGTTGTACAAGTGTGTACAAGGTTGTACAAGTTGTGTACAAGGTTTTACATGTGTGTACAAGGGTGTACAAGTTTTTACAAGGCTCTACAAGTGTGTACAAGGTTGTACAAGGCTGTACAAGTGTGTACAAGGTTGTACAAGGTTGTACAAGTGTGTACAAAGGTGTACAAGTTTTTACGAGGATGTACAAGTGTGTACAAGGTTGTACAAGTGTGTACAAGGCTGTACAATTGTGTACAAGGTTGTACAAGTGTGTACAAGGTTGTACAAGTGTGTACAAGGTTGTACAATTGTGTACAAGGCTGTACAAGTGTGTACAAGGTTTACAAGTGTGTACAAGGCTGTACAATTGTGTACAAGGTTGTACAAGTGTGTACAAGGTTGTACAAGTGTGTACAAGGCTGTACAATTGTGTACAAGGCTGTACAAGTGTGTTCAAGGTTGTACAAGTGTGTACAAGGTTGTACAAGTGTGTACAAGGTTGTACAATTGTGTACAAGGTTGTACAAGTGTGTACAAGGTTGTACAATTGTGTAAAAGGTTGTACAAGTGTGTACAAGGTTGTACAAGTGTGTACAAGGTTGTACAAGTGTGTACAAGGTTGTACAAGTGTGTACAAGGTTGTACAAGTGTGTACAAGGTTGTACAAGTGTGTACAAGGTTGTACAAGTGTGTACAAGGTTGTACAAGTGTGTACAAGGTTGTACAAGTGTGTACAAGGTTGTACAAGTGTGTACAAGGTTGTACAAGTGTGTACAAGCTTGTACAAGTGTGTACAAGCTTGTACAAGTGTGTACAAGGGTGTACAAGTGTGTACAAGGTTGTACAAGTTTTTACAAGGTTGTACAAGTGTGTACAAGGGTGTAAAATCGTGTACAAGGATGTACAAGTTTGTACAAGTTTGTACAAGGTTGTACAAGTGTGTACAAGGATGTACAAGTTTGTACAAGGGTGTACAAGTGTGTACGATAAGTAAAAGTGTGTACAAGGGTGTACAAGGTTGTACAAGTGTGTACAAGGTTTTACAATTGTGTACAAGGCTGTACAAGTGTGTACAAGGTTGTACAATTGTGTACAAGGTTGTACAAGTGTGTACAAGGTTGTACAAGTGTGTACAAGGTTGTACAAGTGTGTACAAGGTTGTACAAGTGTGTACAAGGTTGTACAAGTGTGTACAAGGTTGTACAAGTGTGTACAAGGTTGTACAAGTGTGTACAAGGTTGTACAAGTGTGTACAAGGTTGTACAAGTGTGTACAAGGTTGTACAAGTGTGTACAAGGTTGTACAAGTGTGTACATGGTTGTACAAGTGTGTACAAGCTTGTACAAGTGTGTACAAGGGTGTACAAGTGTGTACAAGGTTGTACAAGTTTTTACAAAGTTGTACAAGTGTGTACAAGGGTGTAAAATCGTGTACAAGGATGTACAAGTTTGTACAAGGTTGTACAAGTGTGTACAAGGATGTACAAGTTTGTACAAGGGTGTACAAGTGTGTACGATAAGTAAAAGTGTGTACAAGGGCGTACAAGGTTGTACAAGTGTGTACAAGGTTGTACAATTGTGTACAAGGCTGTACAAGTGTGTACAAGGTTGTACAATTGTGTACAAGGCTGTACAAGTGTGTAAAAGGTTGTACAAGTGTGTACAAGGTTGTACAAAAGTGTACAAGGTTGTACAAGTGTGTACAAGGTTGTACAAGTGTGTACAAGGTTGTATAAGTGTGTACGAGGTTGTACAATTGTGTACAAGGTTGTACAAGTGTGTACAAGTATGTACAATTGTGTACAAGGCTTTACAAGTGTGTACAAGGTTGTACAAGGTTGTACAAGTGTGTACAAGGGTGTACAAGTTTTTACAAGGTTGTACAAGTGTGTACAAGGTTGTACAAGTGTGTACAAGGCTGTACAATTGTGTACAAGGTTGTACAAGTGTGTACAAGGTTGTACAAGTGTGTACAAGGTTGTACAATTGTGTACAAGGTTGTACAATTGTGTACAAGGCTGTACAAGTGTGTACAAGGTTGTACAAGTGTGTACAAGGCTGTACAATTGTGTACAAGGTTGTACAAGTGTGTACAAGGTTGTACAAGTGTGTACAAGGTTGTACAAGTGTGTACAAGGTTGTACAATTGTGTACAAGACTGTACAAGTGTGTACAATGTTGTGCAAGTGTAAACAAGGTTGTACAAGTGTGTACAAGGTTGTACAATTGTGTACAAGGTTGTACAAGTGTGTACAAGGTTGTACAAGTGTGTACAAGGGTGTACAATCGTGTACAAGGATGTACAAGTTTGTACAAGATTGTACAAGTGTGTACTGGGTTGTACAAGTGTGTACAAGATTGTATAAGTTTGTACAAGGTTGTACAAGTGTGTACAAGGGTGTACAAGTGTGTACAAATGTGTACAAGTGTGTACAGGGGTGTACAAGTTTGTACAAGGGTGTACAAGTTTTACAAGGTTGTACAAGTGTGTACAAGGTTGTACAAGTTGTGTACTGGGTTGTACAAGTGTGTACAAGATTGTATAAGTTTGTACAAGGTTGTACAAGTGTGTACAAGGGTGTACAAGTGTGTACAAATGTGTACAAGTGTGTACAGGGGTGTACAAGTTTGTACAAGGGTGTACAAGTTTTACAAGGTTGTACAAGTGTGTACAAGGTTGTACAAGTTGTGTACAAGGTTGTACATGTGTGTACAAGGGTGTACAAGTTTTTACAAGGTTGTACAAGTGTGTACAAGGGTGTAAAATCGTGTACAAGGATGTACAAGTTTGTACAAGTTTGTACAAGGTTGTACAAGTGTGTACAAGGATGTACAAGTTTGTACAAGGGTGTACAAGTGTGTACGATAAGTAAAAGTGTGTACAAGGGTGTACAAGGTTGTACAAGTGTGTACAAGGTTGTACAATTGTGTACAAGGCTGTACAAGTGTGTACAAGGTTGTACAATTGTGTACAAGGCTGTACAAGTGTGTACAAGATTGTACAAGTGTGTACAAGGTTGTACAAGTGTGTACAAGGATGTACAAGTTTGTACAAGGGTGTACAAGTGTGTACGATGTGTAAAAGTTTGTACAAGGGTGTACAAGGTTGTACAAGTGTGTACAAGGTTGTACAATTGTGTACAAGGCTGTACAAGTGTGTACAAGGTTGTACAATTTTGTACAAGGCTGTACAAGTGTGTACAAGGTTGTACAAGTGTGTACAAGGCTGTACAATTGTGTAAAGGTTGTACAAGTGTGTACAAGGTTGTACAAGTGTGTACAAGGTTGTACAATTGTGTACAAGGCTGTACAAGTGTGTACAAGGTTGTACAAGTGTGTACAAGGTTGTACAAGTGTGTACAAGGTTGTACAAGTGTGTACAAGGTTGTACAAGTGTGTACAAGGTTGTACAATTGTGTATCAGGTTGTACAAGTGTGTACAAGGTTGTACAAGTGTGTACAAGGGTGAACAATCGTGTACAAGGATGTACAAGTTTGTACAAGTTTGTACAAGTTTGTACAAGGTTGTACAAGTGTGTACAAGGATGTACAAGTTTGTACAAGGGTGCACAAGTGTGTACAAGGGTGTACAATCGTGTACAAGATTGTACAAGTGTGTACAAGGGTGTACAGGTTTGTACAAGGTTGTACAAGGTTGTACAAGTGTGTACAAGGGTGTACAAATGTGTACAAGGATGTAAAAGTTTGTACAAGTGTGTACAAGTTTGTACAAGGTTGTACAAGTGTGTACAAGGTTTTACAATTGTGTACAAGGTTGTACAAGTTTGTACAAGGGAGTACAAGTTTGTACAAGATTGTATAAGTGTGTACTGGGTTGTACAAGTGTGTACAAGATTGTATAAGTTTGTACAAGGTTGTACAAGTGTGTACAAGGGTGTACAAGTGTGTACAAATGTGTACAAGTTTTACAAGGTTGTACAAGTGTGTACAAGGTTGTACAAGTTGTGTACAAGGTTGTACATGTGTGTACAAGGGTGTACAAGTTTTTACAAGGCTCTACAAGTGTGTACAAGGTTGTACAAGGCTGTACAAGTGTGAACAAGGTTGTACAAGGTTGTACAAGTGTGTACAAAGGTGTACAAGTTTTTACGAGGATGTACAAGTGTGTACAAGGTTGTACAAGTGTGTACAAGGCTGTACAATTGTGTACAAGGTTGTACAAGTGTGTACAAGGTTGTACAAGTGTGTACAAGGTTGTACAATTGTGTACAAGGCTGTACAAGTGTGTACAAGGTTTACAAGTGTGTACAAGGCTGTACAATTGTGTACAAGGTTGTACAAGTGTGTACAAGGTTGTACAAGTGTGTACAAGGCTGTACAATTGTGTACAAGGCTGTACAAGTGTGTTCAAGGTTGTACAAGTGTGTACAAGGTTGTACAAGTGTGTACAAGGTTGTACAATTGTGTACAAGGTTGTACAAGTGTGTACAAGGTTGTACAAGTGTGTACAAGGTTGTACAAGTGTGTACAAGTTTGTACAATTGTGTACAAGGTTGTACAAGTGTGTACAAGGTTGTACAAGTGTGTACAAGGTTGTACAAGTGTGTACAAGGTTGTACAAGTGTGTACAAGGTTGTACAAGTGTGTACAAGGTTGTACAAGTGTGTACAAGGTTGTACAAGTGTGTACAAGCTTGTACAAGTGTGTACAAGGTTGTACAAGTGTGTACAAGCTTTTACAAGTGTGTACAAGGTTGTACAAGTTTTTACAAGGTTGTACAAGTGTGTACAAGGGTGTAAAATCGTGTACAAGGATGTACAAGTTTGTACAAGTTTGTACAAGGTTGTACAAGTGTGTATAAGGATGTACAAGTTTGTACAAGGGTGTACAAGTGTGTACGATAAGTAAAAGTGTGTACAAGGGTGTACAAGGTTGTACAAGTGTGTACAAGGTTTTACAATTGTGTACAAGGCTGTACAAGTGTGTACAAGGTTGTACGATTGTGTACAAGGCTGTACAAGTGTGTACAAGGTTGTACAAGTGTGTACAAGGTTGTACAAGTGTGTACAAGGTTGTAAAAGTGTGTACAAGGTTTTACAAGTGTGTACAAGGTTGTACAAGTGTGTACAAGGTTGTACAAGTGTGTACAAGGTTGTACAAGTGTGTACAAGGTTGTACAAGTGTGTACAAGGTTGTACAAGTGTGTACAAGGTTGTACAAGTGTGTACAAGGTTGTACAAGTTTTTACAAGGTTGTACAAGTGTGTACAAGGGTGTAAAATCGTGTACAAGGATGTACAAGTTTGTACAAGGTTGTACAAGTGTGTACAAGGATGTACAAGTTTGTACAAGGGTGTACAAGTGTGTACGATAAGTAAAAGTGTGTACAAGGGTGTACAAGGTTGTACAAGTGTGTACAAGGTTGTACAATTGTGTACAAGGCTGTACAAGTGTGTACAAGGTTGTACAATAGTGTACAAGGCTGTACAAGTGTGTAAAAGGTTGTACAAGTGTGTACAAGGTTGTACAAGTGTGTACAAGGTTGTACAAGTGTGTACAAGGTTGTACAATTGTGTACAAGGTTGTACAAGTGTGTACAAGGTTGTACAAGTGTGTACAAGGTTGTACAAGTGTGTACGAGGTTGTACAATTGTGTACAAGGTTGTACAAGTGTGTACAAGGTTGTACAATTGTGTACAAGGCTGTACAAGTGTGTACAAGGTTGTACAAGGTTGTACAAGTGTGTACAAGGGTGTACAAGTTTTTACAAGGTTGTACAAGTGTGTACAAGGTTGTACAAGTGTGTACAAGGCTGTACAATTGTGTACAAGGTTGTACAAGTGTGTACAAGGTTGTACAAGTGTGTACAAGATTGTACAATTGTGTACAAGGCTGTACAAGTGTGTACAAGGTTGTACAAGTGTGTACAAGGCTGTACAATTGTGTACAAGGTTGTACAAGTGTGTACAAGGTTGTACAAGTGTGTACAAGGTTGTACAATTGTGTACAAGACTGTACAAGTGTGTACAAAGTTGTGCAAGTGTGTACAAGGTTGTACAAGTGTGTACAAGGTTGTACAATTGTGTACAAGGTTGTACAAGTGTGTACAAGGTTGTACAAGTGTGTACAAGGGTGTACAATCGTGTACAATGATGTACAAGTTTGTACAAGATTTTACAAGTGTGTACTGGGTTGTACAAGTGTGTACAAGATTGTATAAGTTTGTAAAAGGTTGTACAAGTGTGTACAAGGGTGTACAAGTGTGTACAAATGTGTACAAGTGTGTACAGGGGTGTACAAGTTTGTACAAGGGTGTACAAGTTTTACAAGGTTGTACAAGTGTGTACAAGGTTGTACAAGTTGTGTACAAGGTTGTACATGTGTGTACAAGGGTGTACAAGTGTGTACAAGGTTGTACAAGTGTGTACAAGCTTGTACAAGTGTGTACAAGGGTGTACAAGTGTGTACAAGGTTGTACAAGTTTTTACAAGGTTGTACAAGTGTGTACAAGGGTGTAAAATCGTGTACAAGGATGTACAAGTTTGTACAAGTTTGTACAAGGTTGTACAAGTGTGTACAAGGATGTACAAGTTTGTACAAGGGTGTACAAGTGTGTACGATAAGTAAAAGTGTGTACAAGGGTGTACAAGATTGTACAAGTGTGTACAAGATTGTACAAGTGTGTACAAGATTGTACAAGTGTGTACAAGGTTGTACAAGTGTGTACAAGGATGTACAAGTTTGTACAAGGGTGTACAAGTGAGTACGATGTGTAAAAGTTTGTACAAGGGTGTACAAGGTTGTACAAGTGTGTACAAGGTTGTACAATTGTGTACAAGGCTGTACAAGTGTGTACAAGGTTGTACAATTTTGTACAAGGCTGTACAAGTGTGTACAAGGTTGTACAAGTGTGTACAAGGCTGTACAATTGTGTACAAGGTTGTACAAGTGTGTACAAGGTTGTACAAGTGTGTACAAGGTTGTACAATTGTATACAAAGTGTACAAGTGTGTACAAGGTTGTACAAGTGTGTACAAGGTTGTACAAGTGTGTACAAGGTTGTACAAGTGTGTACAAGGTTGTACAAGTGTGTACAAGGTTGTACAATTGTGTATCAGGTTGTACAAGTGTGTACAAGGTTGTACAAGTGTGTACAAGGGTGTACAATCGTGTACAAGGATGTACAAGTTTGTACAAGTTTGTACAAGTTTGTACAAGGTTGTACAAGTGTGTACAAGGATGTACAAGTTTGTACAAGGGTGCACAAGTGTGTACAAGGGTGTACAATCGTGTACAAGCTTGTACAATTGTGTACAAGGGTGTACAGGTTTGTACAAGGTTGTACAAGGTTGTACAAGTGTGTACAAGGTTGTACAATTGTGTACAAGGCTGTACAATTGTGTACAAGGCTGTACAAGTGTGTACAAGGTTGTACAAGGTTGTACAAGTGTGTACAAGGTTGTACAAGGTTGTACAAGTGTGTACAAGGGTGTACAAGTTTTTACAAGGTTGTACAAGTGTGTACAAGGTTGTACAAGTGTGTACAAGGCTGTACAATTGTGTACAAGGTTGTACAAGTGTGTACAAGGTTGTACAAGTGTGTACAAGGTTGTACAATTGTGTACAAGGCTGTACAAGTGTGTACAAGGTTGTACAAGTGTGTACAAGGCTGTACAATTGTGTACAAGGTTGTACAAGTGTGTACAAGGTTGTACAAGTGTGTACAAGGTTGTACAATTGTGTACAAGACTGTACAAGTGTGTACAAAGTTGTGCAAGTGTGTACAAGGTTGTACAAGTGTGTACAAGGTTGTACAATTGTGTACAAGGTTGTACAAGTGTGTACAAGGTTGTACAAGTGTGTACAAGGTTTTACAAGTGTGTACAAGGGTGTACAATCGTGTACAATGATGTACAAGTTTGTACAAGATTTTACAAGTGTGTACTGGGTTGTACAAGTGTGTACAAGATTGTATAAGTTTGTACAAGGTTGTACAAGTGTGTACAAGGGTGTACAAGTGTGTACAAATGTGTACAAGTGTGTACAGGGGTGTACAAGTTTGTACAAGGGTGTACAAGTTTTACAAGGTTGTACAAGTGTGTACAAGGTTGTACAAGTTGTGTACTGGGTTGTACAAGTGTGTACAAGATTGTATAAGTTTGTACAAGGTTGTACAAGTGTGTACAAGGGTGTACAAGTGTGTACAAATGTGTACAAGTGTGTACAGGGGTGTACAAGTTTGTACAAGGGTGTACAAGTTTTACAAGGTTGTACAAGTGTGTACAAGGTTGTACAAGTTGTGTACAAGGTTGTACATGTGTGTACAAGGGTGTACAAGTGTGTAAAAGTGTGTACAAGGTTGTACAAGTGTGTACAAGCTTGTACAATTGTGTACAAGGGTATACAAGTGTGTACAAGGTTATACAAGTTTTTACAAGGTTGTACAAGTGTGTACAAGGGTGTAAAATCGTTTACAAGGATATACAAGTTTGTACAAGTTTGTACAAGGTTGTACAAGTGTGTACAAGGATGTCCAAGTTTGTACAAGGGTGTACAAGTGTGTACGATAAGTAAAAGTGTGTACAAGGGTGTACAAGGTTGTACAAGTGTGTACAAGGTTGTACAATTGTGTACAAGGCTGTACAAGTGTGTACAAGGTTGTACAATTGTGTACAAGGCTGTACAAGTGTGTACAAGTGTGTACAAGGATGTACAAGTTTGTACAAGGGTGTACAAGTGTGTACGATGTGTAAAAGTTTGTACAAGGGTGTACAAGGTTGTACAAGTGTGTACAAGGTTGTACAATTGTGTATAAGGCTGTACAAGTGTGTACAAGGTTGTACAATTTTGTACAAGGCTGTACAAGTGTGTACAAGGTTGTACAAGTGTGTACAAGGCTGTACAATTGTGTACAAGGTTGTACAAGTGTGTACAAGGTTGTACAAGTGTGTACAAGGTTGTACAATTGTGTACAAGGCTGTACAAGTGTGTACAAGGTTGTACAAGTGTGTACAAGGTTGTACAAGTGTGTACAAGGTTGTACAAGTGTGTACAAGGTTGTACAAGTGTGTACAAAGTTGTACAATTGTGTATCAGGTTGTACAAGTGTTTACAAGGTTGTACAAGTGTGTACAAGGGTGTACAATCGTGTACAAGGATGTACAAGTTTGTACAAGTTTGTACAAGTTTGTACAAGTTTGTACAAGGTTGTACAAGTGTGTACAAGGATGTACAAGTTTGTACAAGGGTGCACAAGGGTGTACAAGGGTGTACAATCGTGTACAAGCTTGTACAAGTGTGTACAAGGGTGTACAGGTTTGTACAAGGTTGTACAAGGTTGTACAAGGTTTTACAATTGTGTACAAGGTTGTACAAGTGTGTACAAGGTTGTACAAGTGTGTACAAGGTTGTACAAGTGTGTACAACTTGTACAAGTGTGTACAACGTTGTACAAGTGTGTACAAGGTTGTACAAGTTTGTACAAGGTTGTACAAGTGTGTACAAGTTTGTACAAGTGTGTACAAGTTTGTACAAGGTTGTACAAATGTATACAAGGGTGTACAAAAGTGTACAAGGGTTCACAAATTTGAACAAAGGTGTACAAGTGTATACAAGCTTGTACAAGTGTGTACAAGCATGTACAAGTGTGTACAAGGGCGTACAGGTTTGTACAAGGTTGTACAAGTGTGTACAAGGGTGTACAAGTGTGTACAAGGTTGTACAAGTGTGTACAAGCTTGTACAAGTGTGTACAAGGGTGTACAAGTGTGTAAAAGGTTGTACAAGTTTATACATGGTTGTACAAGTGTGTACAAGGTTGTACAAGTGTGTACAAGGTTGTACAAGTGTGTACAAGGTTGTACAAGTGTGTACAAGGTTGTACAAGAGTGTACAAGGTTGTACAAGTGTGTACAAGGTTGTACAAGTGTGTACAAGGTTGTACAAGTGTGTACAAGGTTGTACAAGTGTGTACAAGGTTGTACAATCGTGTACAAGGTTGTACAAGTGTGTACAAGGTTGTACAAGTGTGTACTAGGTTGTACAAGTGTGTACAAGGTTGTACAAGTGTGTACAAGGTTGTACAAGTGTGTACAAGGTTGTACAAGTGTGTACAAGGGTGTACAAGTGTGTACAAGGTTGTACAAGTGTGTACAAGGTTGTACAAGTGTGTACAAGGGTGAAAAATCGTGTACAAGGATGTACAAGTTTGTACAAGTTTGTACAAGGTTGTACAAGTGTGTACAAGGATGTACAAGTTTGTACAAGGTTGTACAAGTGTGTACAAGGGTGAAAAATCGTGTACAAGGATGTACAAGTTTGTACAAGGTTGTACAAGGTTGTACAAGTGTGTACAAGGGTGTACAAGTTTTTACAAGGTTGTACAAGTGTGTACAAGGTTGTACAAGTGTGTACAAGGCTGTACAATTGTGTACAAGGTTGTACAAGTGTGTAAAGGTTGTACAAGTGTGTACAAGGTTGTACAATTGTGTACAAGGCTGTACAAGTGTGTACAAGGTTGTACAATTGTGTACAAGGCTGTACAATTGTGTACAAGGTTGTACAAGTGTGTACAAGGTTGTACAAGTGTGTACAAGGTTGTACAATTGTGTACAAGACTGTACAAGTGTGTACAAAGTTGTGCAAGTGTGTACAAGGTTGTACAAGTGTGTACAAGGTTGTACAATTGTGTACAAGGTTGTACAAGTGTGTACAAGGTTGTACAAGTGTGTACAAGGGTGTACAATCGTGTACAATGATGTACAAGTTTGTACAAGATTGTACAAGTGTGTACAAGGTTGTACAAGTGTGTACAAGGATGTACAAGTTTGTACAAGGGTGTACAAGTGTGTACGATGTGTAAAAGTTTGTACAAGGGTGTACAAGGTTGTACAAGTGTGTACAAGGTTGTACAATTGTGTACAAGGCTGTACAAGTGTGTACAAGGTTGTACAATTTTGTACAAGGCTGTACAAGTGTGTACAAGGTTGTACAAGTGTGTACAAGGCTGTACAATTGTGTAAAGGTTGTACAAGTGTGTACAAGGTTGTACAAGTGTGTACAAGGTTGTACAATTGTGTACAAGGCTGTACAAGTGTGTACAAGGTTGTACAAGTGTGTACAAGGTTGTACAAGTGTGTACAAGGTTGTACAAGTGTGTACAAGGTTGTACAAGTGTGTACAAGGTTGTACAATTGTGTATCAGGTTGTACAAGTGTGTACAAGGTTGTACAAGTGTGTACAAGGGTGAACAATCGTGTACAAGGATGTACAAGTTTGTACAAGTTTGTACAAGTTTGTACAAGGTTGTACAAGTGTGTACAAGGATGTACAAGTTTGTACAAGGGTGCACAAGTGTGTACAAGGGTGTACAATCGTGTACAAGATTGTACAAGTGTGTACAAGGGTGTACAGGTTTGTACAAGGTTGTACAAGGTTGTACAAGTGTGTACAAGGGTGTACAAATGTGTACAAGGATGTAAAAGTTTGTACAAGTGTGTACAAGTTTGTACAAGGTTGTACAAGTGTGTACAAGGTTTTACAATTGTGTACAAGGTTGTACAAGTTTGTACAAGGGAGTACAAGTTTGTACAAGATTGTATAAGTGTGTACTGGGTTGTACAAGTGTGTACAAGATTGTATAAGTTTGTACAAGGTTGTACAAGTGTGTACAAGGGTGTACAAGTGTGTACAAATGTGTACAAGTTTTACAAGGTTGTACAAGTGTGTACAAGGTTGTACAAGTTGTGTACAAGGTTGTACATGTGTGTACAAGGGTGTACAAGTTTTTACAAGGCTCTACAAGTGTGTACAAGGTTGTACAAGGCTGTACAAGTGTGTACAAGGTTGTACAAGGTTGTACAAGTGTGTACAAAGGTGTACAAGTTTTTACGAGGATGTACAAGTGTGTACAAGGTTGTACAAGTGTGTACAAGGCTGTACAATTGTGTACAAGGTTGTACAAGTGTGTACAAGGTTGTACAAGTGTGTACAAGGTTGTACAATTGTGTACAAGGCTGTACAAGTGTGTACAAGGTTTACAAGTGTGTACAAGGCTGTACAATTGTGTACAAGGTTGTACAAGTGTGTACAAGGTTGTACAAGTGTGTACAAGGCTGTACAATTGTGTACAAGGCTGTACAAGTGTGTTCAAGGTTGTACAAGTGTGTACAAGGTTGTACAAGTGTGTACAAGGTTGTACAATTGTGTACAAGGTTGTACAAGTGTGTACAAGGTTGTACAAGTGTGTACAAGGTTGTACAAGTGTGTACAAGTTTGTACAATTGTGTACAAGGTTGTACAAGTGTGTACAAGGTTGTACAAGTGTGTACAAGGTTGTACAAGTGTGTACAAGGTTGTACAAGTGTGTACAAGGTTGTACAAGTGTGTACAAGGTTGTACAAGTGTGTACAAGGTTGTACAAGTGTGTACAAGCTTGTACAAGTGTGTACAAGGTTGTACAAGTGTGTACAAGCTTTTACAAGTGTGTACAAGGTTGTACAAGTTTTTACAAGGTTGTACAAGTGTGTACAAGGGTGTAAAATCGTGTACAAGGATGTACAAGTTTGTACAAGTTTGTACAAGGTTGTACAAGTGTGTATAAGGATGTACAAGTTTGTACAAGGGTGTACAAGTGTGTACGATAAGTAAAAGTGTGTACAAGGGTGTACAAGGTTGTACAAGTGTGTACAAGGTTTTACAATTGTGTACAAGGCTGTACAAGTGTGTACAAGGTTGTACGATTGTGTACAAGGCTGTACAAGTGTGTACAAGGTTGTACAAGTGTGTACAAGGTTGTACAAGTGTGTACAAGGTTGTAAAAGTGTGTACAAGGTTTTACAAGTGTGTACAAGGTTGTACAAGTGTGTACAAGGTTGTACAAGTGTGTACAAGGTTGTACAAGTGTGTACAAGGTTGTACAAGTGTGTACAAGGTTGTACAAGTGTGTACAAGGTTGTACAAGTGTGTACAAGGTTGTACAAGTTTTTACAAGGTTGTACAAGTGTGTACAAGGGTGTAAAATCGTGTACAAGGATGTACAAGTTTGTACAAGGTTGTACAAGTGTGTACAAGGATGTACAAGTTTGTACAAGGGTGTACAAGTGTGTACGATAAGTAAAAGTGTGTACAAGGGTGTACAAGGTTGTACAAGTGTGTACAAGGTTGTACAATTGTGTACAAGGCTGTACAAGTGTGTACAAGGTTGTACAATAGTGTACAAGGCTGTACAAGTGTGTAAAAGGTTGTACAAGTGTGTACAAGGTTGTACAAGTGTGTACAAGGTTGTACAAGTGTGTACAAGGTTGTACAATTGTGTACAAGGTTGTACAAGTGTGTACAAGGTTGTACAAGTGTGTACAAGGTTGTACAAGTGTGTACGAGGTTGTACAATTGTGTACAAGGTTGTACAAGTGTGTACAAGGTTGTACAATTGTGTACAAGGCTGTACAAGTGTGTACAAGGTTGTACAAGGTTGTACAAGTGTGTACAAGGGTGTACAAGTTTTTACAAGGTTGTACAAGTGTGTACAAGGTTGTACAAGTGTGTACAAGGCTGTACAATTGTGTACAAGGTTGTACAAGTGTGTACAAGGTTGTACAAGTGTGTACAAGATTGTACAATTGTGTACAAGGCTGTACAAGTGTGTACAAGGTTGTACAAGTGTGTACAAGGCTGTACAATTGTGTACAAGGTTGTACAAGTGTGTACAAGGTTGTACAAGTGTGTACAAGGTTGTACAATTGTGTACAAGACTGTACAAGTGTGTACAAAGTTGTGCAAGTGTGTACAAGGTTGTACAAGTGTGTACAAGGTTGTACAATTGTGTACAAGGTTGTACAAGTGTGTACAAGGTTGTACAAGTGTGTACAAGGGTGTACAATCGTGTACAATGATGTACAAGTTTGTACAAGATTTTACAAGTGTGTACTGGGTTGTACAAGTGTGTACAAGATTGTATAAGTTTGTAAAAGGTTGTACAATTGTGTACAAGGGTGTACAAGTGTGTACAAATGTGTACAAGTGTGTACAGGGGTGTACAAGTTTGTACAAGGGTGTACAAGTTTTACAAGGTTGTACAAGTGTGTACAAGGTTGTACAAGTTGTGTACAAGGTTGTACATGTGTGTACAAGGGTGTACAAGTGTGTACAAGGTTGTACAAGTGTGTACAAGCTTGTACAAGTGTGTACAAGGGTGTACAAGTGTGTACAAGGTTGTACAAGTTTTTACAAGGTTGTACAAGTGTGTACAAGGGTGTAAAATCGTGTACAAGGATGTACAAGTTTGTACAAGTTTGTACAAGGTTGTACAAGTGTGTACAAGGATGTACAAGTTTGTACAAGGGTGTACAAGTGTGTACGATAAGTAAAAGTGTGTACAAGGGTGTACAAGATTGTACAAGTGTGTACAAGATTGTACAAGTGTGTACAAGATTGTACAAGTGTGTACAAGGTTGTACAAGTGTGTACAAGGATGTACAAGTTTGTACAAGGGTGTACAAGGGTGTACAAGTGTGTACAAGGTTGTACAAGTTTTTACAAGGTTGTACAAGTGTGTACAAGGGTGTAAAATCGTGTACAAGGTTGTACAAGTGTGTACAAGGTTGTACAAGTGTGTACAAGGTTGTACAATTGTGTATCAGGTTGTACAAGTGTGTACAAGGTTGTACAAGTGTGTACAAGGGTGTACAATCGTGTACAAGGTTGTACAAGTTTTTACAAGGTTGTACAAGTGTGTACAAGGGTGTAAAATCGTGTACAAGGTTGTACAAGTGTGTACAAGGTTGTACAAGTGTGTACAAGGTTGTACAATTGTGTATCAGGTTGTACAAGTGTGTACAAGGTTGTACAAGTGTGTACAAGGGTGTACAATCGTGTACAAGGATGTACAAGTTTGTACAAGTTTGTACAAGTTTGTACAAGGTTGTACAAGTGTGTACAAGGATGTACAAGTTTGTACAAGGGTGCACAAGTGTGTACAAGGGTGTACAATCGTGTACAAGCTTGTACAATTGTGTACAAGGGTGTACAGGTTTGTACAAGGTTGTACAAGGTTGTACAAGTGTGTACAAGGTTGTACAATTGTGTACAAGGCTGTACAATTGTGTACAAGGCTGTACAAGTGTGTACAAGGTTGTACAAGGTTGTACAAGTGTGTACAAGGTTGTACAAGGTTGTACAAGTGTGTACAAGGGTGTACAAGTTTTTACAAGGTTGTACAAGTGTGTACAAGGTTGTACAAGTGTGTACAAGGCTGTACAATTGTGTACAAGGTTGTACAAGTGTGTACAAGGTTGTACAAGTGTGTACAAGGTTGTACAATTGTGTACAAGGCTGTACAAGTGTGTACAAGGTTGTACAAGTGTGTACAAGGCTGTACAATTGTGTACAAGGTTGTACAAGTGTGTACAAGGTTGTACAAGTGTGTACAAGGTTGTACAATTGTGTACAAGACTGTACAAGTGTGTACAAAGTTGTGCAAGTGTGTACAAGGTTGTACAAGTGTGTACAAGGTTGTACAATTGTGTACAAGGTTGTACAAGTGTGTACAAGGTTGTACAAGTGTGTACAAGGTTTTACAAGTGTGTACAAGGGTGTACAATCGTGTACAATGATGTACAAGTTTGTACAAGATTTTACAAGTGTGTACTGGGTTGTACAAGTGTGTACAAGATTGTATAAGTTTGTACAAGGTTGTACAAGTGTGTACAAGGGTGTACAAGTGTGTACAAATGTGTACAAGTGTGTACAGGGGTGTACAAGTTTGTACAAGGGTGTACAAGTTTTACAAGGTTGTACAAGTGTGTACAAGGTTGTACAAGTTGTGTACTGGGTTGTACAAGTGTGTACAAGATTGTATAAGTTTGTACAAGGTTGTACAAGTGTGTACAAGGGTGTACAAGTGTGTACAAATGTGTACAAGTGTGTACAGGGGTGTACAAGTTTGTACAAGGGTGTACAAGTTTTACAAGGTTGTACAAGTGTGTACAAGGTTGTACAAGTTGTGTACAAGGTTGTACATGTGTGTACAAGGGTGTACAAGTGTGTAAAAGTGTGTACAAGGTTGTACAAGTGTGTACAAGCTTGTACAATTGTGTACAAGGGTGTACAAGTGTGTACAAGGTTATACAAGTTTTTACAAGGTTGTACAAGTGTGTACAAGGGTGTAAAATCGTTTACAAGGATATACAAGTTTGTACAAGTTTGTACAAGGTTGTACAAGTGTGTACAAGGATGTCCAAGTTTGTACAAGGGTGTACAAGTGTGTACGATAAGTAAAAGTGTGTACAAGGGTGTACAAGGTTGTACAAGTGTGTACAAGGTTGTACAATTGTGTACAAGGCTGTACAAGTGTGTACAAGGTTGTACAATTGTGTACAAGGCTGTACAAGTGTGTACAAGTGTGTACAAGGATGTACAAGTTTGTACAAAGGTGTACAAGTGTGTACGATGTGTAAAAGTTTGTACAAGGGTGTACAAGGTTGTACAAGTGTGTACAAGGTTGTACAATTGTGTATAAGGCTGTACAAGTGTGTACAAGGTTGTACAATTTTGTACAAGGCTGTACAAGTGTGTACAAGGTTGTACAAGTGTGTACAAGGCTGTACAATTGTGTACAAGGTTGTACAAGTGTGTACAAGGTTGTACAAGTGTGTACAAGGTTGTACAATTGTGTACAAGGCTGTACAAGTGTGTACAAGGTTGTACAAGTGTGTACAAGGTTGTACAAGTGTGTACAAGGTTGTACAAGTGTGTACAAGGTTGTACAAGTGTGTACAAAGTTGTACAATTGTGTATCAGGTTGTACAAGTGTTTACAAGGTTGTACAAGTGTGTACAAGGGTGTACAATCGTGTACAAGGATGTACAAGTTTGTACAAGTTTGTACAAGTTTGTACAAGTTTGTACAAGGTTGTACAAGTGTGTACAAGGATGTACAAGTTTGTACAAGGGTGCACAAGGGTGTACAAGGGTGTACAATCGTGTACAAGCTTGTACAAGTGTGTACAAGGGTGTACAGGTTTGTACAAGGTTGTACAAGGTTGTACAAGGTTTTACAATTGTGTACAAGGTTGTACAAGTGTGTACAAGGTTGTACAAGTGTGTACAAGGTTGTACAAGTGTGTACAACTTGTACAAGTGTGTACAACGTTGTACAAGTGTGTACAAGGTTGTACAAGTTTGTACAAGGTTGTACAAGTGTGTACAAGTTTGTACAAGTGTGTACAAGTTTGTACAAGGTTGTACAAATGTATACAAGGGTGTACAAAAGTGTACAAGGGTTCACAAATTTGAACAAAGGTGTACAAGTGTATACAAGCTTGTACAAGTGTGTACAAGCATGTACAAGTGTGTACAAGGGCGTACAGGTTTGTACAAGGTTGTACAAGTGTGTACAAGGGTGTACAAGTGTGTACAAGGTTGTACAAGTGTGTACAAGCTTGTACAAGTGTGTACAAGGGTGTACAAGTGTGTAAAAGGTTGTACAAGTTTATACATGGTTGTACAAGTGTGTACAAGGTTGTACAAGTGTGTACAAGGTTGTACAAGTGTGTACAAGGTTGTACAAGTGTGTACAAGGTTGTACAAGAGTGTACAAGGTTGTACAAGTGTGTACAAGGTTGTACAAGTGTGTACAAGGTTGTACAAGTGTGTACAAGGTTGTACAAGTGTGTACAAGGTTGTACAATCGTGTACAAGGTTGTACAAGTGTGTACAAGGTTGTACAAGTGTGTACAAGGTTGTACAAGTGTGTACAAGGTTGTACAAGTGTGTACAAGGTTGTACAAGTGTGTACAAGGTTGTACAAGTGTGTACAAGGGTGTACAAGTGTGTACAAGGTTGTACAAGTGTGTACAAGGTTGTACAAGTGTGTACAAGGGTGAAAAATCGTGTACAAGGATGTACAAGTTTGTACAAGTTTGTACAAGGTTGTACAAGTGTGTACAAGGATGTACAAGTTTGTACAAGGTTGTACAAGTGTGTACAAGGGTGAAAAATCGTGTACAAGGATGTACAAGTTTGTACAAGGTTGTACAAGGTTGTACAAGTGTGTACAAGGGTGTACAAGTTTTTACAAGGTTGTACAAGTGTGTACAAGGTTGTACAAGTGTGTACAAGGCTGTACAATTGTGTACAAGGTTGTACAAGTGTGTAAAGGTTGTACAAGTGTGTACAAGGTTGTACAATTGTGTACAAGGCTGTACAAGTGTGTACAAGGTTGTACAATTGTGTACAAGGCTGTACAATTGTGTACAAGGTTGTACAAGTGTGTACAAGGTTGTACAAGTGTGTACAAGGTTGTACAATTGTGTACAAGACTGTACAAGTGTGTACAAAGTTGTGCAAGTGTGTACAAGGTTGTACAAGTGTGTACAAGGTTGTACAATTGTGTACAAGGTTGTACAAGTGTGTACAAGGTTGTACAAGTGTGTACAAGGGTGTACAATCGTGTACAATGATGTACAAGTTTGTACAAGATTTTACAAGTGTGTACTGGGTTGTACAAGTGTGTACAAGATTGTATAAATTGTACAAGGTTGTACAAGTGTGTACAAGGGTGTACAAGTGTGTACAAATGTGTACAAGTGTGTACAGGGGTGTACAAGTTTGTACAAGGGTGTACAAGTTTTACAAGGTTGTACAAGTGTGTACAAGGTTGTACAAGTTGTGTACTGGGTTGTACAAGTGTGTACAAGATTGTATAAGTTTGTACAAGGTTGTACAAGTGTGTACAAGGGTGTACAAGTGTGTACAAATGTGTACAAGTGTGTACAGGGGTGTACAAGTTTGTACAAGGGTGTACAAGTTTTACAAGGTTGTACAAGTGTGTACAAGGTTGTACAAGTTGTGTACAAGGTTGTACATGTGTGTACAAGGGTGTACAAGTGTGTACAAGGTTGTACAAGTGTGTACAAGCTTGTACAAGTGTGTACAAGGGTGTACAAGTGTGTACAAGGTTGTACAAGTTTTTACAAGGTTGTACAAGTGTGTACAAGGGTGTAAAATCGTGTACAAGGATGTACAAGTTTGTACAAGTTTGTACAAGGTTGTACAAGTGTGTACAAGGATGTACAAGTTTGTACAAGGGTGTACAAGTGTGTACGATAAGTAAAAGTGTGTACAAGGGTGTACAAGGTTGTACAAGTGTGTACAAGGTTGTACAATTGTGTACAAGGCTGTACAAGTGTGTACAAGGTTGTACAATTGTATACAAGGCTGTACAAGTGTGTACAAGGTTGTACAAGTGTGTACAAGGTTGTACAAGTGTGTACAAGGTTGTACAAGTGTGTACAAGGTTGTACAAGTGTGTACAAGGTTGTACAATTGTGTATCAGGTTGTACAAGTGTGTACAAGGTTGTACAAGTGTGTACAAGGGTGTACAATCGTGTACAAGGATGTACAAGTTTGTACAAGTTTGTACAAGTTTGTACAAGGTTGTACAAGTGTGTACAAGGATGTACAAGTTTGTACAAGGGTGCACAAGTGTGTACAAGGGTGTACAATCGTGTACAAGCTTGTACAAGTGTGTACAAGGGTGTACAGGTTTGTACAAGGTTGTACAAGGTTGTACAAGTGTGTACAAGGTTGTACAATTGTGTACAAGGCTGTACAAGTGTGTACAAGGTTGTACAAGGTTGTACAAGTGTGTACAAGGGTGTACAAGTTTTTACAAGGTTGTACGAGTGTGTACAAGGTTGTACAAGTGTGTACAAGGCTGTACAATTGTGTACAAGGTTGTACAAGTGTGTACAAGGTTGTACAAGTGTGTACAAGGTTGTACAATTGTGTACAAGGCTGTACAAGTGTGTACAAGGTTGTACAAGTGTGTACAAGGCTGTACAATTGTGTACAAGGTTGTACAAGTGTGTACAAGGTTGTACAAGTGTGTACAAGGTTGTACAATTGTGTACAAGACTGTACAAGTGTGTACAAAGTTGTGCAAGTGTGTACAAGGTTGTACAAGTGTGTACAAGGTTGTACAATTGTGTACAAGGTTGTACAAGTGTGTACAAGGTTGTACAAGTGTGTACAAGGGTGTACAATCGTGTACAATGATGTACAAGTTTGTACAAGATTTTACAAGTGTGTACTGGGTTGTACAAGTGTGTACAAGATTGTATAAGTTTGTACAAGGTTGTACAAGTGTGTACAAGGGTGTACAAGTGTGTACAAATGTGTACAAGTGTGTACAGGGGTGTACAAGTTTGTACAAGGGTGTACAAGTTTTACAAGGTTGTACAAGTGTGTACAAGGTTGTACAAGTTGTGTACTGGGTTGTACAAGTGTGTACAAGATTGTATAAGTTTGTACAAGGTTGTACAAGTGTGTACAAGGGTGTACAAGTGTGTACAAATGTGTACAAGTGTGTACAGGGGTGTACAAGTTTGTACAAGGGTGTACAAGTTTTACAAGGTTGTACAAGTGTGTACAAGGTTGTACAAGTTGTGTACAAGGTTGTACATGTGTGTACAAGGGTGTACAAGTGTGTACAAGTGTGTACAAGGTTGTACAAGTGTGTACAAGCTTGTACAAGTGTGTACAAGGGTGTACAAGTGTGTACAAGGTTGTACAAGTTTTTACAAGGTTGTACAAGTGTGTACAAGGGTGTAAAATCGTTTACAAGGATGTACAAGTTTGTACAAGTTTGTACAAGGTTGTACAAGTGTGTACAAGGATGTACAAGTTTGTACAAGGGTGTACAAGTGTGTACGATAAGTAAAAGTGTGTACAAGGGTGTACAAGGTTGTACAAGTGTGTACAAGGTTGTACAATTGTGTACAAGGCTGTACAAGTGTGTACAAGGTTGTACAATTGTGTACAAGGCTGTACAAGTGTGTACAAGATTGTACAAGTGTGTACAAGATTGTACAAGTGTGTACAAGGTTGTACAAGTGTGTACAAGGATGTACAAGTTTGTACAAGGGTGTACAAGTGTGTACGATGTGTAAAAGTTTGTACAAGGGTGTACAAGGTTGTACAAGTGTGTACAAGGTTGTACAATTGTGTACAAGGCTGTACAAGTGTGTACAAGGTTGTACAATTTTGTACAAGGCTGTAAAAGTGTGTACAAGGTTGTACAAGTGTGTACAAGGTTGTACAATTGTGTACAAGGCTGTACAAGTGTGTACAAGGTTGTACAAGTGTGTACAAGGTTGTACAAGTGTGTACAAGGTTGTACAAGTGTGTACAAGGTTGTACAAGTTTGTACAAGGTTGTACAATTGTGTACAAGGCTGTACAAGTTTGTACAAGGATGTACAAGTTTGTACAAGGGTGCACAAGTGTGTACAAGGGTGTACAATCGTGTACAAGCTTGTACAAGTGTGTACAAGGGTGTACAGGTTTGTACAAGGTTGTACAAGGTTGTACAAGTGTGTACAAGGTTGTACAAGTGTGTACAACTTCTACAAGTGTGTACAACGTTGTACAAGTGTGTACAAGGTTGTACAAGTTTGTACAAGGTTGTACAAGTGTTTACAAGTTTGTACAAGTGTGTACAAGTTTGTACAAGGTTGTACAAATGTGTACAAGGGTGTACAAAAGTGTACAAGGGTTCACAAATTTGAACAAAGGTGTACAAGTGTATACAAGCTTGTACAAGTGTGTACAAGCATGTACAAGTGTGTACAAGGGTGTACAGGTTTGTACAAGGTTGTACAAGTGTGTACAAGGGTGTACAAGTGTGTACAAGGTTGTACAAGTGTGTACAAGCTTGTACAAGTGTGTACAAGGGTGTACAAGTGTGTACAAGGTTGTACAAGTTTTTACATGGTTGTACAAGTGTGTACAAGGTTGTACAAGTGTGTACAAGGTTGTACAAGTGTGTACAAGGTTGTACAAGTGTGTACAAGGTTGTACAAGTGTGTACAAGGTTGTACAAGTGTGTACAAGGTTGTACAAGTGTGTACAAGGTTGTACAAGTGTGTACAAGGTTGTACAAGTGTGTACAAGGTTGTACAAGTGTGTACAAGGTTGTACAAGTGTGTACAAGGTTGTACAAGTGTGTACAAGGTTGTACAAGTGTGTACAAGGTTGTACAAGTGTGTACAAGGTTGTACAAGTGTGTACAAGGTTGTACAAGTGTGTACAAGGTTGTACAAGTGTGTACAAGGGTGATAAATCGTGTACAAGGATGTACAAGTTTGTACAAGTTTGTACAAGGTTGTACAAGTGTGTACAAGGATGTACAAGTTTGTACAAGGTTGTACAAGTGTGTACAAGGGTGAAAAATCGTGTACAAGGATGTACAAGTTTGTACAAGGTTGTACAAGGTTGTACAAGTGTGTACAAGGGTGTACAAGTTTTTACAAGGTTGTACAAGTGTGTACAAGGTTGTACAAGTGTGTACAAGGCTGTACAATTGTGTACAAGGTTGTACAAGTGTGTACAAGGTTATACAAGTGTGTACAAGGTTGTACAATTGTGTACAAGGCTGTACAAGTGTGTACAAGGTTGTACAAGTGTGTACAAGGCTGTACAATTGTGTACAAGGTTGTACAAGTGTGTACAAGGTTGTACAAGTGTGTACAAGGTTGTACAATTGTGTACAAGACTGTACAAGTGTGTACAAAGTTGTGCAAGTGTGTACAAGGTTGTACAAGTGTGTACAAGGTTGTACAATTGTGTACAAGGTTGTACAAGTGTGTACAAGGTTGTACAAGTGTGTACAAGGGTGTACAATTTGTACAATGATGTACAAGTTTGTACAAGATTTTACAAGTGTGTACTGGGTTGTACAAGTGTGTACAAGATTGTATAAGTTTGTACAAGGTTGTACAAGTGTGTACAAGGGTGTACAAGTGTGTACAAATGTGTACAAGTGTGTACAGTAGTGTACAAGTTTGTACAAGGGTGTACAAGTTTTACAAGGTTGTACAAGTGTGTACAAGGTTGTACAAGTTGTGTACTGGGTTGTACAAGTGTGTACAAGATTGTATAAGTTTGTACAAGGTTGTACAAGTGTGTACAAGGGTGTACAAGTGTGTACAAATGTGTACAAGTGTGTACAGGGGTGTACAAGTTTGTAAAAGGGTGTACAAGTTTTACAAGGTTGTACAAGTGTGTACAAGGTTGTACAAGTTGTGTACAAGGTTGTACATGTGTGTACAAGGGTGTACAAGTGTGTACAAGGTTGTACAAGTGTGTACAAGCTTGTACAAGTGTGTACAAGGGTGTACAAGTGTGTACAAGGTTGTACAAGTTTTTACAAGGTTGTACAAGTGTGTACAAGGTTGTACAAGTGTGTACAAGGTTGTACAAGTGTGTACAAGGTTGTACAATTGTGTATCAGGTTGTACAAGTGTGTACAAGGTTGTACAAGTGTGTACAAGTGTGTACAATCGTGTACAAGGATGTACAAGTTTGTACAAGTTTGTACAAGTTTGTACAAGGTTGTACAAGTGTGTACAAGGATGTACAAGTTTGTACAAGGGTGCACAAGTGTGTACAAGGGTGTACAATCGTGTACAAGCTTGTACAAGTGTGTACAAGGGTGTACAGGTGTGTACAAGGTTGTACAAGGTTGTACAAGTGTGTACAAGGGTATACAAATGTGTACAAGGATGTAAAAGTTTGTACAAGTGTGTACAAGTTTGTACAAGGTTGTACAAGTGTGTACAAGGTTTTACAATTGTGTACAAGGTTGTACAAGTGTGTACAAGGTTGTACAAGTGTGTACAAGGTTGTACAAGTTTGTACAACTTGTACAAGTGTGTACAACGTTGTACAAGTGTGTACAAGGTTGTACAAGTTTGTACAAGGTTGTACAAGTGTGTACAAGTTTGTACAAGTGTGTACAAGTTTGTACAAGGTTGTACAAATGTGTACAAGGGTGTACAAGGTTGTACAAGTGTGTACAAGGTTGTACAAGTGTGTACAAGGTTGTACAAGTGTGTACAAGGTTGTACAAGTGTGTACAAGGTTGTACAAGTGTGTACAAGGTTGTACAAGTGTGTACAAGGTTGTACAAGTGTGTACAAGGTTGTACAAGTGTGTACAAGGTTGTACAAGTGTGTATAAGGTTGTACAAGTGTGTACAAGGTTGTACAAGTGTGTACAAAGTTGTACAAGTGTGTACAAGGTTGTACAAGTGTGTACAAGGGTGTACAAGTGTGTACAAGGTTGTACAAGTGTGTACAAGGGTGAAAAATCGTGTACAAGGATGTACAAGTTTGTACAAGTTTGTACAAGGATGTACAAGTTTGTACAAGGGTGTACAAGTGTGTACGATGTGTAAAAGTTTGTACAAGGGTGTACAAGGTTGTACAAGTGTGTACAAGGTTGTACAATTGTGTACAAGGCTGTACAATTTTGTACAAGGCTGTACAAGTGTGTACAAGGTTGTACAATTGTGTACAAGGCTGTACAATTGTGTACAAGGTTGTACAAGTGTGTACAAGGTTGTACAAGTGTGTACAAGGTTGTACAATTGTGTACAAGGCTGTACAAGTGTGTACAAGGTTGTACAAGTGTGTACAAGGTTGTACAAGTGTGTACAAGGTTGTACAAGTGTGTACAAGGTTGGACAAGTGTGTACAAGGTTGTACAAGTGTGTACAAGGTTGTACAAGTGTGTACAAGGTTGTACAATTGTGTGTCAGGTTGTACAAGTGTGTACAAGGTTGTACAAGTGTGTACAAGGGTGTACAATCGTGTACAAGGATGTACAAGTTTTTACAAGTTTGTACAAGTTTGTACAAGGTTGTACAAGTGTGTACAAGGATGTAAAAGTTTGTACAAGGGAGTACAAGTTTGTACAAGGGAGTACAAGTTTGTACAAGATTGTACAAGTGTGTACTGGGTTGTACAAGTGTGTACAAGATTGTATAAGTTTGTACAAGGTTGTACAAGTGTGTACAAGGGTGTACAAGTGTGTACAAATGTGTACAAGTTTTACAAGGTTGTACAAGTGTGTACAAGGTTGTACAAGTTGTGTACAAGGTTGTACATGTGTGTACAAGGGTGTACAAGTTTTAACAAGGCTGTACAAGTGTGTACAAGGTTGTACAAGGTTGTACAAGGCTGTACAAGTGTGTACAAGGTTGTACAAGTTGTCCAAGTGTGTACAAGGGTGTACAAGTTTTTACAAGGTTGTACAAGTGTGTACAAGGTTGTACAAGTGTGTACAAGGCTGTACAATTGTGTACAAGGTTGTACAAGTGTGTACAAGGTTGTACAAGTGTGTACAAGGTTGTACAATTGTGTACAAGGCTGTACAAGTGTGTACAAGGTTGTACAAGTGTGTACAAGGCTGTACAATTGTGTACAAGGTTGTACAAGTGTGTACAAGGTTGTACAAGTGTGTACAAGGTTGTACAATTGTGTACAAGGCTGTACAAGTGTGTTCAAGGTTGTACAAGTGTGTACAAGGTTGTACAAGTGTGTACAAGGGTGTACAATTGTGTACAAGGATGTAAAAGTGTGTACAAGGTTGTACAAGTGTGTACAAGGATGTACAAGTTTGTACAAGGGCTGTACAAGTGTGTACGATGTGTAAAAGTTTGTACAAGGTTGTACAAGTTTGTACAAGTGTGTACAAGGTTGTACAATTGTGTACAAGGCTGTACAAGTGTGTACAAGGTTGTACAATTTTGTACAAGGCTGTACAAGTGTGTACAAGGTTGTACAAGTGTGTACAAGGCTCTACAATTGTGTACAAGGTTGTACAAGTGTGTACAAGGTTGTACAAGTGTGTACAAGGTTGTACAATTGTGTACAAGGCTGTACAAGTGTGTACAAGGTTGTACAATTGTGTACAAGGCTGTACAAGTGTGTAAAAGGTTGTACAAGTGTGTACAAGGTTGTACAAGTGTGTACAAGGTTGTACAAGTATGTACAAGGTTGTACAAGTGTGTACAAGGTTGTACAAGTTGTGTACTGGGTTGTACAAGTGTGTACAAGATTGTATAAGTTTGTACAAGGTTGTACAAGTGTGTACAAGGGTGTACAAGTGTGTACAAATGTGTACAAGTGTGTACAGGGGTGTACAAGTTTGTACAAGGGTGTACAAGTTTTACAAGGTTGTACAAGTGTGTACAAGGTTGTACAAGTTGTGTACAAGGTTGTACATGTGTGTACAAGGGTGTACAAGTGTGTACAAGTGTGTACAAGGTTGTACAAGTGTGTACAAGCTTGTACAAGTGTGTACAAGGGTGTACAAGTGTGTACAAGGTTGTACAAGTTTTTACAAGGTTGTACAAGTGTGTACAAGGGTGTACAATCGTGTACAATGATGTACAAGTTTGTACAAGATTTTACAAGTGTGTACTGGGTTGTACAAGTGTGTACAAGATTGTATAAGTTTGTACAAGGTTGTACAAGTGTGTACAAGGGTGTACAAGTGTGTACAAATGTGTACAAGTGTGTACAGTAGTGTACAAGTTTGTACAAGGGTGTACAAGTTTTACAAGGTTGTACAAGTGTGTACAAGGTTGTACAAGTTGTGTACTGGGTTGTACAAGTGTGTACAAGATTGTATAAGTTTGTACAAGGTTGTACAAGTGTGTACAAGTGTGTACAAGTGTGTACAAATGTGTACAAGTGTGTACAGGGGTGTACAAGTTTGTAAAAGGGTGTACAAGTTTTACAAGGTTGTACAAGTGTGTACAAGGTTGTACAAGTTGTGTACAAGGTTGTACATGTGTGTACAAGGGTGTACAAGTGTGTACAAGGGTGTACAAGTGTGTACAAGGTTGTACAAGTGTGTACAAGCTTGTACAAGTGTGTACAAGGGTGTACAAGTGTGTACAAGGTTGTACAAGTTTTTACAAGGTTGTACAAGTGTGTACAAGGTTGTACAAGTGTGTACAAGGTTGTACAAGTTTTTACAAGGTTGTACAAGTGTGTACAAGGGTGTACAATCGTGTACAATGATGTACAAGTTTGTACAAGATTTTACAAGTGTGTACTGGGTTGTACAAGTGTGTACAAGATTGTATAAGTTTGTACAAGGTTGTACAAGTGTGTACAAGGGTGTACAAGTGTGTACAAATGTGTACAAGTGTGTACAGTAGTGTACAAGTTTGTACAAGGGTGTACAAGTTTTACAAGGTTGTACAAGTGTGTACAAGGTTGTACAAGTTGTGTACTGGGTTGTACAAGTGTGTACAAGATTGTATAAGTTTGTACAAGGTTGTACAAGTGTGTACAAGTGTGTACAAGTGTGTACAAATGTGTACAAGTGTGTACAGGGTTGTACAAGTTTGTAAAAGGGTGTACAAGTTTTACAAGGTTGTACAAGTGTGTACAAGGTTGTACAAGTTGTGTACAAGGTTGTACATGTGTGTACAAGGGTGTACAAGTGTGTACAAGGTTGTACAAGTGTGTACAAGCTTGTACAAGTGTGTACAAGGGTGTACAAGTGTGTACAAGGTTGTACAAGTTTTTACAAGGTTGTACAAGTGTGTACAAGGTTGTACAAGTGTGTACAAGGTTGTACAAGTGTGTACAAGGTTGTACAATTGTGTATCAGGTTGTACAAGTGTGTACAAGGTTGTACAAGTGTGTACAAGTGTGTACAATCGTGTACAAGGATGTACAAGTTTGTACAAGTTTGTACAAGTTTGTACAAGGTTGTACAAGTGTGTACAAGGATGTACAAGTTTGTACAAGGGTGCACAAGTGTGTACAAGGGTGTACAATCGTGTACAAGCTTGTACAAGTGTGTACAAGGGTGTACAGGTGTGTACAAGGTTGTACAAGGTTGTACAAGTGTGTACAAGGGTATACAAATGTGTACAAGGATGTAAAAGTTTGTACAAGTGTGTACAAGTTTGTACAAGGTTGTACAAGTGTGTACAAGGTTTTACAATTGTGTACAAGGTTGTACAAGTGTGTACAAGGTTGTACAAGTGTGTACAAGGTTGTACAAGTTTGTACAACTTGTACAAGTGTGTACAACGTTGTACAAGTGTGTACAAGGTTGTACAAGTTTGTACAAGGTTGTACAAGTGTGTACAAGTTTGTACAAGTGTGTACAAGTTTGTACAAGGTTGTACAAATGTGTACAAGGGTGTACAAGGTTGTACAAGTGTGTACAAGGTTGTACAAGTGTGTACAAGGTTGTACAAGTGTGTACAAGGTTGTACAAGTATGTATAAGGTTGTACAAGTGTGTACAAGGTTGTACAAGTGTGTACAAAGTTGTACAAGTGTGTACAAGGTTGTACAAGTGTGTACAAGGGTGTACAAGTGTGTACAAGGTTGTACAAGTGTGTACAAGGGTGTACAATTTGTACAATGATGTACAAGTTTGTACAAGATTTTACAAGTGTGTACTGGGTTGTACAAGTGTGTACAAGATTGTATAAGTTTGTACAAGGTTGTACAAGTGTGTACAAGGGTGTACAAGTGTGTACAAATGTGTACAAGTGTGTACAGTAGTGTACAAGTTTGTACAAGGGTGTACAAGTTTTACAAGGTTGTACAAGTGTGTACAAGGTTGTACAAGTGTGTACTGGGTTGTACAAGTGTGTACAAGATTGTATAAGTTTGTACAAGGTTGTACAAGTGTGTACAAGGGTGTACAAGTGTGTACAAATGTGTACAAGTGTGTACAGGGGTGTACAAGTTTGTAAAAGGGTGTACAAGTTTTACAAGGTTGTACAAGTGTGTACAAGGTTGTACAAGTTGTGTACAAGGTTGTACATGTGTGTACAAGGGTGTACAAGTGTGTACAAGGTTGTACAAGTGTGTACAAGCTTGTACAAGTGTGTACAAGGGTGTACAAGTGTGTACAAGGTTGTACAAGTTTTTACAAGGTTGTACAAGTGTGTACAAGGTTGTACAAGTGTGTACAAGGTTGTACAAGTGTGTACAAGGTTGTACAATTGTGTATCAGGTTGTACAAGTGTGTACAAGGTTGTACAAGTGTGTACAAGTGTGTACAATCGTGTACAAGGATGTACAAGTTTGTACAAGTTTGTACAAGTTTGTACAAGGTTGTACAAGTGTGTACAAGGATGTACAAGTTTGTACAAGGGTGCACAAGTGTGTACAAGGGTGTACAATCGTGTACAAGCTTGTACAAGTGTGTACAAGGGTGTACAGGTGTGTACAAGGTTGTACAAGGTTGTACAAGTGTGTACAAGGGTATACAAATGTGTACAAGGATGTAAAAGTTTGTACAAGTGTGTACAAGTTTGTACAAGGTTGTACAAGTGTGTACAAGGTTTTACAATTGTGTACAAGGTTGTACAAGTGTGTACAAGGTTGTACAAGTGTGTACAAGGTTGTACAAGTTTGTACAACTTGTACAAGTGTGTACAACGTTGTACAAGTGTGTACAAGGTTGTACAAGTTTGTACAAGGTTGTACAAGTGTGTACAAGTTTGTACAAGTGTGTACAAGTTTGTACAAGGTTGTACAAATGTGTACAAGGGTGTACAAGGTTGTACAAGTGTGTACAAGGTTGTACAAGTGTGTACAAGGTTGTACAAGTGTGTACAAGGTTGTACAAGTGTGTACAAGGTTGTACAAGTGTGTACAAGGTTGTACAAGTGTGTACAAGGTTGTACAAGTGTGTACAAGGTTGTACAAGTGTGTATAAGGTTGTACAAGTGTGTACAAGGTTGTACAAGTGTGTACAAAGTTGTACAAGTGTGTACAAGGTTGTACAAGTGTGTACAAGGGTGTACAAGTGTGTACAAGGTTGTACAAGTGTGTACAAGGGTGAAAAATCGTGTACAAGGATGTACAAGTTTGTACAAGTTTGTACAAGGATGTACAAGTTTGTACAAGGGTGTACAAGTGTGTACGATGTGTAAAAGTTTGTACAAGGGTGTACAAGGTTGTACAAGTGTGTACAAGGTTGTACAATTGTGTACAAGGCTGTACAATTTTGTACAAGGCTGTACAAGTGTGTACAAGGTTGTACAATTGTGTACAAGGCTGTACAATTGTGTACAAGGTTGTACAAGTGTGTACAAGGTTGTACAAGTGTGTACAAGGTTGTACAATTGTGTACAAGGCTGTACAAGTGTGTACAAGGTTGTACAAGTGTGTACAAGGTTGTACAAGTGTGTACAAGGTTGTACAAGTGTGTACAAGGTTGTACAAGTGTGTACAAGGTTGGACAAGTGTGTACAAGGTTGTACAAGTGTGTACAAGGTTGTACAAGTGTGTAAAAGGTTGTACAATTGTGTGTCAGGTTGTACAAGTGTGTACAAGGTTGTACAAGTGTGTACAAGGGTGTACAATCGTGTACAAGGATGTACAAGTTTTTACAAGTTTGTACAAGTTTGTACAAGGTTGTACAAGTGTGTACAAGGATGTAAAAGTTTGTACAAGGGAGTACAAGTTTGTACAAGATTGTACAAGTGTGTACTGGGTTGTACAAGTGTGTACAAGATTGTATAAGTTTGTACAAGGTTGTACAAGTGTGTACAAGGGTGTACAAGTGTGTACAAATGTGTACAAGTTTTACAAGGTTGTACAAGTGTGTACAAGGTTGTACAAGTTGTGTACAAGGTTGTACATGTGTGTACAAGGGTGTACAAGTTTTAACAAGGCTGTACAAGTGTGTACAAGGTTGTACAAGGTTGTACAAGGCTGTACAAGTGTGTACAAGGTTGTACAAGTTGTCCAAGTGTGTACAAGGGTGTACAAGTTTTTACAAGGTTGTACAAGTGTGTACAAGGTTGTACAAGTGTGTACAAGGCTGTACAATTGTGTACAAGGTTGTACAAGTGTGTACAAGGTTGTACAAGTGTGTACAAGGTTGTACAATTGTGTACAAGGCTGTACAAGTGTGTACAAGGTTGTACAAGTGTGTACAAGGCTGTACAATTGTGTACAAGGTTGTACAAGTGTGTACAAGGTTGTACAAGTGTGTACAAGGTTGTACAATTGTGTACAAGGCTGTACAAGTGTGTTCAAGGTTGTACAAGTGTGTACAAGGTTGTACAAGTGTGTACAAGGGTGTACAATTGTGTACAAGGATGTAAAAGTGTGTACAAGGTTGTACAAGTGTGTACAAGGATGTACAAGTTTGTACAAGGGCTGTACAAGTGTGTACGATGTGTAAAAGTTTGTACAAGGTTGTACAAGTTTGTACAAGTGTGTACAAGGTTGTACAATTGTGTACAAGTCTGTACAAGTGTGTACAAGGTTGTACAATTTTGTACAAGGCTGTACAAGTGTGTACAAGGTTGTACAAGTGTGTACAAGGCTCTACAATTGTGTACAAGGTTGTACAAGTGTGTACAAGGTTGTACAAGTGTGTACAAGGTTGTACAATTGTGTACAAGGCTGTACAAGTGTGTACAAGGTTGTACAATTGTGTACAAGGCTGTACAAGTGTGTAAAAGGTTGTACAAGTGTGTACAAGGTTGTACAAGTGTGTACAAGGTTGTACAAGTATGTACAAGGTTGTACAAGTGTGTACAAGGTTGTACAAGTTGTGTACTGGGTTGTACAAGTGTGTACAAGATTGTATAAGTTTGTACAAGGTTGTACAAGTGTGTACAAGGGTGTACAAGTGTGTACAAATGTGTACAAGTGTGTACAGGGGTGTACAAGTTTGTACAAGGGTGTACAAGTTTTACAAGGTTGTACAAGTGTGTACAAGGTTGTACAAGTTGTGTACAAGGTTGTACATGTGTGTACAAGGGTGTACAAGTGTGTACAAGTGTGTACAAGGTTGTACAAGTGTGTACAAGCTTGTACAAGTGTGTACAAGGGTGTACAAGTGTGTACAAGGTTGTACAAGTTTTTACAAGGTTGTACAAGTGTGTACAAGGGTGTACAATCGTGTACAATGATGTACAAGTTTGTACAAGATTTTACAAGTGTGTACTGGGTTGTACAAGTGTGTACAAGATTGTATAAGTTTGTACAAGGTTGTACAAGTGTGTACAAGGGTGTACAAGTGTGTACAAATGTGTACAAGTGTGTACAGTAGTGTACAAGTTTGTACAAGGGTGTACAAGTTTTACAAGGTTGTACAAGTGTGTACAAGGTTGTACAAGTTGTGTACTGGGTTGTACAAGTGTGTACAAGGTTGTACAATTGTGTACAAGGTTGTACAAGTGTGTACAAGGTTGTACAAGTTGTGTACTGGGTTGTACAAGTGTGTACAAGATTGTATAAGTTTGTACAAGGTTGTACAAGTGTGTACAAGGGTGTACAAGTGTGTACAAATGTGTACAAGTGTGTACAGGGGTGTACAAGTTTGTAAAAGGGTGTACAAGTTTTACAAGGTTGTACAAGTGTGTACAAGGTTGTACAAGTTGTGTACAAGGTTGTACATGTGTGTACAAGGGTGTACAAGTGTGTACAAGGTTGTACAAGTGTGTACAAGCTTGTACAAGTGTGTACAAGGGTGTACAAGTGTGTACAAGGTTGTACAAGTTTTTACAAGGTTGTACAAGTGTGTACAAGGTTGTACAAGTGTGTACAAGGTTGTACAAGTGTGTACAAGGTTGTACAATTGTGTATCAGGTTGTACAAGTGTGTACAAGGTTGTACAAGTGTGTACAAGTGTGTACAATCGTGTACAAGGATGTACAAGTTTGTACAAGTTTGTACAAGTTTGTACAAGGTTGTACAAGTGTGTACAAGGATGTACAAGTTTGTACAAGGGTGCACAAGTGTGTACAAGGGTGTACAATCGTGTACAAGCTTGTACAAGTGTGTACAAGGGTGTACAGGTGTGTACAAGGTTGTACAAGGTTGTACAAGTGTGTACAAGGGTATACAAATGTGTACAAGGATGTAAAAGTTTGTACAAGTGTGTACAAGTTTGTACAAGGTTGTACAAGTGTGTACAAGGTTTTACAATTGTGTACAAGGTTGTACAAGTGTGTACAAGGTTGTACAAGTGTGTACAAGGTTGTACAAGTTTGTACAACTTGTACAAGTGTGTACAACGTTGTACAAGTGTGTACAAGGTTGTACAAGTTTGTACAAGGTTGTACAAGTGTGTACAAGTTTGTACAAGTGTGTACAAGTTTGTACAAGGTTGTACAAATGTGTACAAGGGTGTACAAGGTTGTACAAGTGTGTACAAGGTTGTACAAGTGTGTACAAGGTTGTACAAGTGTGTACAAGGTTGTACAAGTGTGTACAAGGTTGTACAAGTGTGTACAAGGTTGTACAAGTGTGTACAAGGTTGTACAAGTGTGTATAAGGTTGTACAAGTGTGTACAAGGTTGTACAAGTGTGTACAAAGTTGTACAAGTGTGTACAAGGTTGTACAAGTGTGTACAAGGGTGTACAAGTGTGTACAAGGTTGTACAAGTGTGTACAAGGGTGAAAAATCGTGTACAAGGATGTACAAGTTTGTACAAGTTTGTACAAGGATGTACAAGTTTGTACAAGGGTGTACAAGTGTGTACGATGTGTAAAAGTTTGTACAAGGGTGTACAAGGTTGTACAAGTGTGTACAAGGTTGTACAATTGTGTACAAGGCTGTACAATTTTGTACAAGGCTGTACAAGTGTGTACAAGGTTGTACAATTGTGTACAAGGCTGTACAATTGTGTACAAGGTTGTACAAGTGTGTACAAGGTTGTACAAGTGTGTACAAGGTTGTACAATTGTGTACAAGGCTGTACAAGTGTGTACAAGGTTGTACAAGTGTGTACAAGGTTGTACAAGTGTGTACAAGGTTGTACAAGTGTGTACAAGGTTGTACAAGTGTGTACAAGGTTGGACAAGTGTGTACAAGGTTGTACAAGTGTGTACAAGGTTGTACAAGTGTGTACAAGGTTGTACAATTGTGTGTCAGGTTGTACAAGTGTGTACAAGGTTGTACAAGTGTGTACAAGGGTGTACAATCGTGTACAAGGATGTACAAGTTTTTACAAGTTTGTACAAGTTTGTACAAGGTTGTACAAGTGTGTACAAGGATGTAAAAGTTTGTACAAGGGAGTACAAGTTTGTACAAGGGAGTACAAGTTTGTACAAGATTGTACAAGTGTGTACTGGGTTGTACAAGTGTGTACAAGATTGTATAAGTTTGTACAAGGTTGTACAAGTGTGTACAAGGGTGTACAAGTGTGTACAAGGATGTACAAGTTTGTACAAGGGTGCACAAGTGTGTACAAGGGTGTACAATCGTGTACAAGCTTGTACAAGTGTGTACAAGGGTGTACAGGTGTGTACAAGGTTGTACAAGGTTGTACAAGTGTGTACAAGGTTATACAAATGTGTACAAGGATGTAAAAGTTTGTACAAGTGTGTACAAGTTTGTACAAGGTTGTACAAGTGTGTACAAGGTTTTACAATTGTGTACAAGGTTGTACAAGTGTGTACAAGGTTGTACAAGTGTGTACAAGGTTGTACAAGTTTGTACAACTTGTACAAGTGTGTACAACGTTGTACAAGTGTGTACAAGGTTGTACAAGTTTGTACAAGGTTGTACAAGTGTGTACAAGTTTGTACAAGTGTGTACAAGTTTGTACAAGGTTGTACAAATGTGTACAAGGGTGTACAAGGTTGTACAAGTGTGTACAAGGTTGTACAAGTGTGTACAAGGTTGTACAAGTGTGTACAAGGTTGTACAAGTGTGTACAAGGTTGTACAAGTGTGTACAAGGTTGTACAAGTGTGTACAAGGTTGTACAAGTGTGTATAAGGTTGTACAAGTGTGTACAAGGTTGTACAAGTGTGTACAAAGTTGTACAAGTGTGTACAAGGTTGTACAAGTGTGTACAAGGGTGTACAAGTGTGTACAAGGTTGTACAAGTGTGTACAAGGGTGAAAAATCGTGTACAAGGATGTACAAGTTTGTACAAGTTTGTACAAGGATGTACAAGTTTGTACAAGGGTGTACAAGTGTGTACGATGTGTAAAAGTTTGTACAAGGGTGTACAAGGTTGTACAAGTGTGTACAAGGTTGTACAATTGTGTACAAGGCTGTACAATTTTGTACAAGGCTGTACAAGTGTGTACAAGGTTGTACAATTGTGTACAAGGCTGTACAATTGTGTACAAGGTTGTACAAGTGTGTACAAGGTTGTACAAGTGTGTACAAGGTTGTACAATTGTGTACAAGGCTGTACAAGTGTGTACAAGGTTGTACAAGTGTGTACAAGGTTGTACAAGTGTGTACAAGGTTGTACAAGTGTGTACAAGGTTGGACAAGTGTGTACAAGGTTGTACAAGTGTGTACAAGGTTGTACAAGTGTGTACAAGGTTGTACAATTGTGTGTCAGGTTGTACAAGTGTGTACAAGGTTGTACAAGTGTGTACAAGGGTGTACAATCGTGTACAAGGATGTACAAGTTTTTACAAGTTTGTACAAGTTTGTACAAGGTTGTACAAGTGTGTACAAGGATGTAAAAGTTTGTACAAGGGAGTACAAGTTTGTACAAGGGAGTACAAGTTTGTACAAGATTGTACAAGTGTGTACTGGGTTGTACAAGTGTGTACAAGATTGTATAAGTTTGTACAAGGTTGTACAAGTGTGTACAAGGGTGTACAAGTGTGTACAAATGTGTACAAGTTTTACAAGGTTGTACAAGTGTGTACAAGGTTGTACAAGTTGTGTACAAGGTTGTACATGTGTGTACAAGGGTGTACAAGTTTTAACAAGGCTGTACAAGTGTGTACAAGGTTGTACAAGGTTGTACAAGGCTGTACAAGTGTGTACAAGGTTGTACAAGTTGTCCAAGTGTGTACAAGGGTGTACAAGTTTTTACAAGGTTGTACAAGTGTGTACAAGGTTGTACAAGTGTGTACAAGGCTGTACAATTGTGTACAAGGTTGTACAAGTGTGTACAAGGTTGTACAAGTGTGTACAAGGTTGTACAATTGTGTACAAGGCTGTACAAGTGTGTACAAGGTTGTACAAGTGTGTACAAGGCTGTACAATTGTGTACAAGGTTGTACAAGTGTGTACAAGGTTGTACAAGTGTGTACAAGGTTGTACAATTGTGTACAAGGCTGTACAAGTGTGTTCAAGGTTGTACAAGTGTGTACAAGGTTGTACAAGTGTGTACAAGGGTGTACAATTGTGTACAAGGATGTAAAAGTGTGTACAAGGTTGTACAAGTGTGTACAAGGATGTACAAGTTTGTACAAGGGCTGTACAAGTGTGTACGATGTGTAAAAGTTTGTACAAGGTTGTACAAGTTTGTACAAGTGTGTACAAGGTTGTACAATTGTGTACAAGGCTGTACAAGTGTGTACAAGGTTGTACAATTTTGTACAAGGCTGTACAAGTGTGTACAAGGTTGTACAAGTGTGTACAAGGCTCTACAATTGTGTACAAGGTTGTACAAGTGTGTACAAGGTTGTACAAGTGTGTACAAGGTTGTACAATTGTGTACAAGGCTGTACAAGTGTGTACAAGGTTGTACAATTGTGTACAAGGCTGTACAAGTGTGTAAAAGGTTGTACAAGTGTGTACAAGGTTGTACAAGTGTGTACAAGGTTGTACAAGTATGTACAAGGTTGTACAAGTGTGTACAAGGTTGTACAAGTTGTGTACTGGGTTGTACAAGTGTGTACAAGATTGTATAAGTTTGTACAAGGTTGTACAAGTGTGTACAAGGGTGTACAAGTGTGTACAAATGTGTACAAGTGTGTACAGGGGTGTACAAGTTTGTACAAGGGTGTACAAGTTTTACAAGGTTGTACAAGTGTGTACAAGGTTGTACAAGTTGTGTACAAGGTTGTACATGTGTGTACAAGGGTGTACAAGTGTGTACAAGTGTGTACAAGGTTGTACAAGTGTGTACAAGCTTGTACAAGTGTGTACAAGGGTGTACAAGTGTGTACAAGGTTGTACAAGTTTTTACAAGGTTGTACAAGTGTGTACAAGGGTGTACAATCGTGTACAATGATGTACAAGTTTGTACAAGATTTTACAAGTGTGTACTGGGTTGTACAAGTGTGTACAAGATTGTATAAGTTTGTACAAGGTTGTACAAGTGTGTACAAGGGTGTACAAGTGTGTACAAATGTGTACAAGTGTGTACAGTAGTGTACAAGTTTGTACAAGGGTGTACAAGTTTTACAAGGTTGTACAAGTGTGTACAAGGTTGTACAAGTTGTGTACTGGGTTGTACAAGTGTGTACAAGATTGTATAAGTTTGTACAAGGTTGTACAAGTGTGTACAAGTGTGTACAAGTGTGTACAAATGTGTACAAGTGTGTACAGGGGTGTACAAGTTTGTAAAAGGGTGTACAAGTTTTACAAGGTTGTACAAGTGTGTACAAGGTTGTACAAGTTGTGTACAAGGTTGTACATGTGTGTACAAGGGTGTACAAGTGTGTACAAGGTTGTACAAGTGTGTACAAGCTTGTACAAGTGTGTACAAGGGTGTACAAGTGTGTACAAGGTTGTACAAGTTTTTACAAGGTTGTACAAGTGTGTACAAGGTTGTACAAGTGTGTACAAGGTTGTACAAGTTTTTACAAGGTTGTACAAGTGTGTACAAGGGTGTACAATCGTGTACAATGATGTACAAGTTTGTACAAGATTTTACAAGTGTGTACTGGGTTGTACAAGTGTGTACAAGATTGTATAAGTTTGTACAAGGTTGTACAAGTGTGTACAAGGGTGTACAAGTGTGTACAAATGTGTACAAGTGTGTACAGTAGTGTACAAGTTTGTACTAGGGTGTACAAGTTTTACAAGGTTGTACAAGTGTGTACAAGGTTGTACAAGTTGTGTACTGGGTTGTACAAGTGTGTACAAGATTGTATAAGTTTGTACAAGGTTGTACAAGTGTGTACAAGTGTGTACAAGTGTGTACAAATGTGTACAAGTGTGTACAGGGGTGTACAAGTTTGTAAAAGGGTGTACAAGTTTTACAAGGTTGTACAAGTGTGTACAAGGTTGTACAAGTTGTGTACAAGGTTGTACATGTGTGTACAAGGGTGTACAAGTGTGTACAAGGTTGTACAAGTGTGTACAAGCTTGTACAAGTGTGTACAAGGGTGTACAAGTGTGTACAAGGTTGTACAAGTTTTTACAAGGTTGTACAAGTGTGTACAAGGTTGTACAAGTGTGTACAAGGTTGTACAAGTGTGTACAAGGTTGTACAATTGTGTATCAGGTTGTACAAGTGTGTACAAGGTTGTACAAGTGTGTACAAGTGTGTACAATCGTGTACAAGGATGTACAAGTTTGTACAAGTTTGTACAAGTTTGTACAAGGTTGTACAAGTGTGTACAAGGATGTACAAGTTTGTACAAGGGTGCACAAGTGTGTACAAGGGTGTACAATCGTGTACAAGCTTGTACAAGTGTGTACAAGGGTGTACAGGTGTGTACAAGGTTGTACAAGGTTGTACAAGTGTGTACAAGGGTATACAAATGTGTACAAGGATGTAAAAGTTTGTACAAGTGTGTACAAGTTTGTACAAGGTTGTACAAGTGTGTACAAGGTTTTACAATTGTGTACAAGGTTGTACAAGTGTGTACAAGGTTGTACAAGTGTGTACAAGGTTGTACAAGTTTGTACAACTTGTACAAGTGTGTACAACGTTGTACAAGTGTGTACAAGGTTGTACAAGTTTGTACAAGGTTGTACAAGTGTGTACAAGTTTGTACAAGTGTGTACAAGTTTGTACAAGGTTGTACAAATGTGTACAAGGGTGTACAAGGTTGTACAAGTGTGTACAAGGTTGTACAAGTGTGTACAAGGTTGTACAAGTGTACAAGGTTGTACAAGTGTGTACAAGGTTGTACAAGTGTGTACAAGGTTGTACAAGTGTGTACAAGGTTGTACAAGTGTGTACAAGGTTGTACAAGTGTGTATAAGGTTGTACAAGTGTGTACAAGGTTGTACAAGTGTGTACAAAGTTGTACAAGTGTGTACAAGGTTGTACAAGTGTGTACAAGGGTGTACAAGTGTGTACAAGGTTGTACAAGTGTGTAAAGGGTGTACAATTTGTACAATGATGTACAAGTTTTTACAAGATTTTACAAGTGTGTACTGGGTTGTACAAGTGTGTACAAGATTGTATAAGTTTGTACAAGGTTGTACAAGTGTGTACAAGGGTGTACAAGTGTGTACAAATGTGTACAAGTGTGTACAGTAGTGTACAAGTTTGTACAAGGGTGTACAAGTTTTACAAGGTTGTACAAGTGTGTACAAGGTTGTACAAGTGTGTACTGGGTTGTACAAGTGTGTACAAGATTGTATAAGTTTGTACAAGGTTGTACAAGTGTGTACAAGGGTGTACAAGTGTGTACAAATGTGTACAAGTGTGTACAGGGGTGTACAAGTTTGTAAAAGGGTGTACAAGTTTTACAAGGTTGTACAAGTGTGTACAAGGTTGTACAAGTTGTGTACAAGGTTGTACATGTGTGTACAAGGGTGTACAAGTGTGTACAAGGTTGTACAAGTGTGTACAAGCTTGTACAAGTGTGTACAAGGGTGTACAAGTGTGTACAAGGTTGTACAAGTTTTTACAAGGTTGTACAAGTGTGTACAAGGTTGTACAAGTGTGTACAAGGTTGTACAAGTGTGTACAAGGTTGTACAATTGTGTATCAGGTTGTACAAGTGTGTACAAGGTTGTACAAGTGTGTACAAGTGTGTACAATCGTGTACAAGGATGTACAAGTTTGTACAAGTTTGTACAAGTTTGTACAAGGTTGTACAAGTGTGTACAAGGATGTACAAGTTTGTACAAGGGTGCACAAGTGTGTACAAGGGTGTACAATCGTGTACAAGCTTGTACAAGTGTGTACAAGGGTGTACAGGTGTGTACAAGGTTGTACAAGGTTGTACAAGTGTGTACAAGGGTATACAAATGTGTACAAGGATGTAAAAGTTTGTACAAGTGTGTACAAGTTTGTACAAGGTTGTACAAGTGTGTACAAGGTTTTACAATTGTGTACAAGGTTGTACAAGGGTGTACAAGGTTGTACAAGTGTGTACAAGGTTGTACAAGTTTGTACAACTTGTACAAGTGTGTACAACGTTGTACAAGTGTGTACAAGGTTGTACAAGTTTGTACAAGGTTGTACAAGTGTGTACAAGTTTGTACAAGTGTGTACAAGTTTGTACAAGGTTGTACAAATGTGTACAAGGGTGTACAAGGTTGTACAAGTGTGTACAAGGTTGTACAAGTGTGTACAAGGTTGTACAAGTGTGTACAAGGTTGTACAAGTGTGTACAAGGTTGTACAAGTGTGTACAAGGTTGTACAAGTGTGTACAAGGTTGTACAAGTGTGTACAAGGTTGTACAAGTGTGTACAAGGTTGTACAAGTGTGTATAAGGTTGTACAAGTGTGTACAAGGTTGTACAAGTGTGTACAAAGTTGTACAAGTGTGTACAAGGTTGTACAAGTGTGTACAAGGGTGTACAAGTGTGTACAAGGTTGTACAAGTGTGTACAAGGGTGAAAAATCGTGTACAAGGATGTACAAGTTTGTACAAGTTTGTACAAGGATGTACAAGTTTGTACAAGGGTGTACAAGTGTGTACGATGTGTAAAAGTTTGTACAAGGGTGTACAAGGTTGTACAAGTGTGTACAAGGTTGTACAATTGTGTACAAGGCTGTACAATTTTGTACAAGGCTGTACAAGTGTGTACAAGGTTGTACAATTGTGTACAAGGCTGTACAATTGTGTACAAGGTTGTACAAGTGTGTACAAGGTTGTACAAGTGTGTACAAGGTTGTACAATTGTGTACAAGGCTGTACAAGTGTGTACAAGGTTGTACAAGTGTGTACAAGGTTGTACAAGTGTGTACAAGGTTGTACAAGTGTGTACAAGGTTGGACAAGTGTGTACAAGGTTGTACAAGTGTGTACAAGGTTGTACAAGTGTGTACAAGGTTGTACAATTGTGTGTCAGGTTGTACAAGTGTGTACAAGGTTGTACAAGTGTGTACAAGGGTGTACAATCGTGTACAAGGATGTACAAGTTTTTACAAGTTTGTACAAGTTTGTACAAGGTTGTACAAGTGTGTACAAGGATGTTAAAGTTTGTACAAGGGAGTACAAGTTTGTACAAGATTGTACAAGTGTGTACTGGGTTGTACAAGTGTGTACAAGATTGTATAAGTTTGTACAAGGTTGTACAAGTGTGTACAAGGGTGTACAAGTGTGTACAAATGTGTACAAGTTTTACAAGGTTGTACAAGTGTGTACAAGGTTGTACAAGTTGTGTACAAGGTTGTACATGTGTGTACAAGGGTGTACAAGTTTTAACAAGGCTGTACAAGTGTGTACAAGGTTGTACAAGGTTGTACAAGGCTGTACAAGTGTGTACAAGGTTGTACAAGTTGTCCAAGTGTGTACAAGGGTGTACAAGTTTTTACAAGGTTGTACAAGTGTGTACAAGGTTGTACAAGTGTGTACAAGGCTGTACAATTGTGTACAAGGTTGTACAAGTGTGTACAAGGTTGTACAAGTGTGTACAAGGTTGTACAATTGTGTACAAGGCTGTACAAGTGTGTACAAGGTTGTACAAGTGTGTACAAGGCTGTACAATTGTGTACAAGGTTGTACAAGTGTGTACAAGGTTGTACAAGTGTGTACAAGGTTGTACAATTGTGTACAAGGCTGTACAAGTGTGTTCAAGGTTGTACAAGTGTGTACAAGGTTGTACAAGTGTGTACAAGGGTGTACAATTGTGTACAAGGATGTAAAAGTGTGTACAAGGTTGTACAAGTGTGTACAAGGATGTACAAGTTTGTACAAGGGCTGTACAAGTGTGTACGATGTGTAAAAGTTTGTACAAGGTTGTACAAGTTTGTACAAGTGTGTACAAGGTTGTACAATTGTGTACAAGGCTGTACAAGTGTGTACAAGGTTGTACAATTTTGTACAAGGCTGTACAAGTGTGTACAAGGTTGTACAAGTGTGTACAAGGCTCTACAATTGTGTACAAGGTTGTACAAGTGTGTACAAGGTTGTACAAGTGTGTACAAGGTTGTACAATTGTGTACAAGGCTGTACAAGTGTGTACAAGGTTGTACAATTGTGTACAAGGCTGTACAAGTGTGTAAAAGGTTGTACAAGTGTGTACAAGGTTGTACAAGTGTGTACAAGGTTGTACAAGTATGTACAAGGTTGTACAAGTGTGTACAAGGTTGTACAAGTTGTGTACTGGGTTGTACAAGTGTGTACAAGATTGTATAAGTTTGTACAAGGTTGTACAAGTGTGTACAAGGGTGTACAAGTGTGTACAAATGTGTACAAGTGTGTACAGGGGTGTACAAGTTTGTACAAGGGTGTACAAGTTTTACAAGGTTGTACAAGTGTGTACAAGGTTGTACAAGTTGTGTACAAGGTTGTACATGTGTGTACAAGGGTGTACAAGTGTGTACAAGTGTGTACAAGGTTGTACAAGTGTGTACAAGCTTGTACAAGTGTGTACAAGGGTGTACAAGTGTGTACAAGGTTGTACAAGTTTTTACAAGGTTGTACAAGTGTGTACAAGGGTGTACAATCGTGTACAATGATGTACAAGTTTGTACAAGATTTTACAAGTGTGTACTGGGTTGTACAAGTGTGTACAAGATTGTATAAGTTTGTACAAGGTTGTACAAGTGTGTACAAGGGTGTACAAGTGTGTACAAATGTGTACAAGTGTGTACAGTAGTGTACAAGTTTGTACAAGGGTGTACAAGTTTTACAAGGTTGTACAAGTGTGTACAAGGTTGTACAAGTTGTGTACTGGGTTGTACAAGTGTGTACAAGATTGTATAAGTTTGTACAAGGTTGTACAAGTGTGTACAAGTGTGTACAAGTGTGTACAAATGTGTACAAGTGTGTACAGGGGTGTACAAGTTTGTAAAAGGGTGTACAAGTTTTACAAGGTTGTACAAGTGTGTACAAGGTTGTACAAGTTGTGTACAAGGTTGTACATGTGTGTACAAGGGTGTACAAGTGTGTACAAGGTTGTACAAGTGTGTACAAGGTTGTACAAGTGTGTACAAGGGTGTACAAGTGTGTACAAGGTTGTACAAGTTTTTACAAGGTTGTACAAGTGTGTACAAGGTTGTACAAGTGTGTACAAGGTTGTACAAGTGTGTACAAGGTTGTACAATTGTGTATCAGGTTGTACAAGTGTGTACAAGGTTGTACAAGTGTGTACAAGTGTGTACAATCGTGTACAAGGATGTACAAGTTTGTACAAGTTTGTACAAGTTTGTACAAGGTTGTACAAGTGTGTACAAGGATGTACAAGTTTGTACAAGGGTGCACAAGTGTGTACAAGGGTGTACAATCGTGTACAAGCTTGTACAAGTGTGTACAAGGGTGTACAGGTGTGTACAAGGTTGTACAAGGTTGTACAAGTGTGTACAAGGGTATACAAATGTGTACAAGGATGTAAAAGTTTGTACAAGTGTGTACAAGTTTGTACAAGGTTGTACAAGTGTGTACAAGGTTTTACAATTGTGTACAAGGTTGTACAAGTGTGTACAAGGTTGTACAAGTGTGTACAAGGTTGTACAAGTTTGTACAACTTGTACAAGTGTGTACAACGTTGTACAAGTGTGTACAAGGTTGTACAAGTTTGTACAAGGTTGTACAAGTGTGTACAAGTTTGTACAAGTGTGTACAAGTTTGTACAAGGTTGTACAAATGTGTACAAGGGTGTACAAGGTTGTACAAGTGTGTACAAGGTTGTACAAGTGTGTACAAGGTTGTACAAGTGTGTACAAGGTTGTACAAGTGTGTACAAGGTTGTACAAGTGTGTACAAGGTTGTACAAGTGTGTACAAGGTTGTACAAGTGTGTACAAGGTTGTACAAGTGTGTATAAGGTTGTACAAGTGTGTACAAGGTTGTACAAGTGTGTACAAAGTTGTACAAGTGTGTACAAGGTTGTACAAGTGTGTACAAGGGTGTACAAGTGTGTACAAGGTTGTACAAGTGTGTACAAGGGTGAAAAATCGTGTACAAGGATGTACAAGTTTGTACAAGTTTGTACAAGGATGTACAAGTTTGTACAAGGGTGTACAAGTGTGTACGATGTGTAAAAGTTTGTACAAGGGTGTACAAGGTTGTACAAGTGTGTACAAGGTTGTACAATTGTGTACAAGGCTGTACAATTTTGTACAAGGCTGTACAAGTGTGTACAAGGTTGTACAATTGTGTACAAGGCTGTACAATTGTGTACAAGGTTGTACAAGTGTGTACAAGGTTGTACAAGTGTGTACAAGGTTGTACAATTGTGTACAAGGCTGTACAAGTGTGTACAAGGTTGTACAAGTGTGTACAAGGTTGTACAAGTGTGTACAAGGTTGTACAAGTGTGTACAAGGTTGGACAAGTGTGTACAAGGTTGTACAAGTGTGTACAAGGTTGTACAAGTGTGTACAAGGTTGTACAATTGTGTGTCAGGTTGTACAAGTGTGTACAAGGTTGTACAATTGTGTACAAGGCTGTACAATTGTGTACAAGGTTGTACAAGTGTGTACAAGGTTGTACAAGTGTGTACAAGGTTGTACAATTGTGTACAAGGCTGTACAAGTGTGTACAAGGTTGTACAAGTGTGTACAAGGTTGTACAAGTGTGTACAAGGTTGTACAAGTGTGTACAAGGTTGGACAAGTGTGTACAAGGTTGTACAAGTGTGTACAAGGTTGTACAAGTGTGTACAAGGTTGTACAATTGTGTGTCAGGTTGTACAAGTGTGTACAAGGTTGTACAAGTGTGTACAAGTGTGTACAATCGTGTACAAGGATGTACAAGTTTGTACAAGTTTGTACAAGTTTGTACTAGGTTGTACAAGTGTGTACAAGGATGTACAAGTTTGTACAAGGGTGCACAAGTGTGTACAAGGGTGTACAATCGTGTACAAGCTTGTACAAGTGTGTACAAGGGTGTACAGGTGTGTACAAGGTTGTACAAGGTTGTACAAGTGTGTACAAGGGTATACAAATGTGTACAAGGATGTAAAAGTTTGTACAAGTGTGTACAAGTTTGTACAAGGTTGTACAAGTGTGTACAAGGTTTTACAATTGTGTACAAGGTTGTACAAGTGTGTACAAGGTTGTACAAGTGTGTACAAGGTTGTACAAGTTTGTACAACTTGTACAAGTGTGTACAACGTTGTACAAGTGTGTACAAGGTTGTACAAGTTTGTACAAGGTTGTACAAGTGTGTACAAGTTTGTACAAGTGTGTACAAGTTTGTACAAGGTTGTACAAATGTGTACAAGGGTGTACAAGGTTGTACAAGTGTGTACAAGGTTGTACAAGTGTGTACAAGGTTGTACAAGTGTGTACAAGGTTGTACAAGTGTGTACAAGGTTGTACAAGTGTGTACAAGGTTGTACAAGTGTGTACAAGGATGTACAAGTTTGTACAAGGGTGCACAAGTGTGTACAAGGGTGTACAATCGTGTACAAGCTTGTACAAGTGTGTACAAGGGTGTACAGGTGTGTACAAGGTTGTACAAGGTTGTACAAGTGTGTACAAGGGTATACAAATGTGTACAAGGATGTAAAAGTTTGTACAAGTGTGTACAAGTTTGTACAAGGTTGTACAAGTGTGTACAAGGTTTTACAATTGTGTACAAGGTTGTACAAGTGTGTACAAGGTTGTACAAGTGTGTACAAGGTTGTACAAGTTTGTACAACTTGTACAAGTGTGTACAACGTTGTACAAGTGTGTACAAGGTTGTACAAGTTTGTACAAGGTTGTACAAGTGTGTACAAGTTTGTACAAGTGTGTACAAGTTTGTACAAGGTTGTACAAATGTGTACAAGGGTGTACAAGGTTGTACAAGTGTGTACAAGGTTGTACAAGTGTGTACAAGGTTGTACAAGTGTGTACAAGGTTGTACAAGTGTGTACAAGGTTGTACAAGTGTGTACAAGGTTGTACAAGTGTGTACAAGGTTGTACAAGTGTGTACAAGGTTGTACAAGTGTGTATAAGGTTGTACAAGTGTGTACAAGGTTGTACAAGTGTGTACAAAGTTGTACAAGTGTGTACAAGGTTGTACAAGTGTGTACAAGGGTGTACAAGTGTGTACAAGGTTGTACAAGTGTGTACAAGGGTGAAAAATCGTGTACAAGGATGTACAAGTTTGTACAAGTTTGTACAAGGATGTACAAGTTTGTACAAGGGTGTACAAGTGTGTACGATGTGTAAAAGTTTGTACAAGGGTGTACAAGGTTGTACAAGTGTGTACAAGGTTGTACAATTGTGTACAAGGCTGTACAATTTTGTACAAGGCTGTACAAGTGTGTACAAGGTTGTACAATTGTGTACAAGGCTGTACAATTGTGTACAAGGTTGTACAAGTGTGTACAAGGTTGTACAAGTGTGTACAAGGTTGTACAATTGTGTACAAGGCTGTACAAGTGTGTACAAGGTTGTACAAGTGTGTACAAGGTTGTACAAGTGTGTACAAGGTTGTACAAGTGTGTACAAGGTTGGACAAGTGTGTACAAGGTTGTACAAGTGTGTACAAGGTTGTACAAGTGTGTACAAGGTTGTACAATTGTGTGTCAGGTT